>NC_041393.1:231534542-231626522 GCF_002162155.2 Triticum dicoccoides
GGGGGGGGTCCGGTAACCCCTCGGTACTTCGGTAAAATACTCAAACCACTCGAAACCATTTCGATGTCCGCATACTACCTTACAATATATGAATCTTTACCTCTCGACCATTTCGAGACTCCTCCTCATGTATGTGATCTCATCCGGGACTCCGAACAAACTTCGGTCACCAAAACACATAACTCATAATATAAATCGTCATCGAACGTGAAGCGTGCGGACCCTACTGGTTCGAGAACTATGTATACATGACCGAGACACATCTCCGGTCAATAACCAACAGCGGAACCTGGATGCTCATATTGGCTCCTACATATTCTACGAATATCTTTATCGATCAAACCACATAACAACATACGTTGTTCCCTTTGTCATCGGTATGTTACTTACCCGAGATTCGATCGTCGGTACCATCATACCTAGTTCAATCTCGTTACCGGCAAGTCTCTTTACTCGTTCCGTAATTCATCATCCTGCAACTAACTCATTAGTCACATTGCTTGCCAGGCTTATAGTGATGTGCATTACCGAGAGGGCCCAGAGATACCTCTCCGATAATCGGAGTGACAAATCCTAATCTCGATCTATGCCAACCCAACAGACACCTCGGAGACACCTGTTGAGCATCTTTATAATCACCTAGTTACGTTGTGACGTTTGATAGCACACAAGGTGTTCCTCTGGTATTCGGGAGTTGCATAATCTCATAGTCAGAGGAATATATATAAGTCATGAAGAAAGCAATAGCAATAAAACTTAACGATCATTATGCTAAGCTAACGGATGGGTCTTGTCCATCACATCATTCTCTAATGATGTGATCCCGTTCATTAAATGACAACACATGTCTATGGTCGGGAAACATAACCATCTTTGATTAACAAGCTAGTCAAGTAGAGGCATACTCGGGACACTCTGATTTGTCTATGTATTCACATGTACTAAGTTTCTGGTTAATACAATTCTAGCATGAATAATAATCATTTATCATGATATAAGGAAATATAAAATAACAACTTTATTATTGCCTCTAGGGCATATTTCCTTCAGTCTCCCACTTGCACTAGAGTCAGTAATCTAGTTCACATCGCCATGTGATTTAAAACCAATAGTTCACATCTCATGTGGTTAACACCCTATAGTTGACATCGCTATGTGACCAATACCCAAAGGGTTTACTAGAGTCAATAATCTAGTTCACATTGCCATGTGATTAACACCCAAATAGTACTAAGGTGTGATCATGTTTTGCTTGTGAGAGAAGTTTAGTCAACGGGTCTGCCATATTCAGATCCGTATGTATTTTGCAAATTTCTATGTCTATAATGCTCTGCATGGAGCTACTCTAGCTAATTGTTCCTCTTTAAATATGTATCCAGATTGAGACTCATAGTCATCTGGATCAGTGTCAAAGCTTGCATCAACGTAGTCCGTTACGATCAACTCTTTGTCACCTCCATAACCGAGAAACATATCCTTATTTCACTAACGATATTTTTGACTGTTGTCCATTGATCCACTCCTGGATCACTATTATACCCTCTTGCCAAACTCATGGTGAGGTACACAATAGGTCTGGTACACAGAATAGCATACTTTATAGAACCTATGACTGAGGCATAGGGAATGACTTTCATTCTCTTTCTATTTTCTGTCGTGGTTGGGTTTTGAGTCTTACTCAACTTCACACCTTGCAACACAGGCAAGAACTCCTTTGACTATTCCACTTTGAACTACTTCAAAATCTTGTCAAGGTATGTACTCATTGAAAAAATCTTATCAAGCATCCTGATCTATCTCTATAGATCTTGATGCTCAATATGTAAGCAGCTTCACCGAGGTCTTTCTTTGAAAAACTCATTTCAAACACTCCTTTATGCTTTCCAGAAAATTCTACATCATTTCCGATCAACAATATGTCATTCACATATACTTATCAAAAAGGCTGTAGTGCTCCCACTCACTTTCTTGTAAATACAGGCTTCACCGCAAGTCTGTATAAAACTATATGCTTTGATCAACTCATCAAAGTGTATATTCCAACTCCAAGATGCTTGTACCCATCCATAGATGGATCGCTGGAGCTTGAACACTTTGTTAGCACCTTTAGGATTGAGAAAACCTGCTGGTTGCATCATATACAACTCTTCTTTAATAAATCCATTAAGGAATGCAATTTTGACATCCATTTGCCAGATTTCATAAAATGCGGGGACAAACTTTAAGCATCGATACGAATGAGAAAATCTCATCGTAGTCAACACCTTGAACTTATCGAAAACCTTTTGCAACGGTTCGAGCTTTGTAGATAGTAACACTACTATCAGCGTCCGTCTTCCTCTTGAAGATCCATTTATTCTCAATGGCTCACCGATCATCGGGCAAGTCAATCAAAGTCCACACTTTGTTCTTATACATGGATCCTATCTCAGATTTCATGGCCTCAAGCCATTTAGCGGAATCTGGGCTCATTATCGCTTCTTCATAGTTCATAGGTTCATCATGGTCTAGTAACATGACTTCCAGAATAGGATTACCATACCACTCTGGTGCAGAACGTGCTCCGGTTGACCTGCAAGGATCGGTAGTAACTTGATCTGAAGTTTCATGATCATTATCATTTGCTTCGTCTCTAGTTAGTGTAGGCATCACTAGACCTGATTTCTGTGATGAGCTACTTTCCAAATTGAGAGGGGGTACAATTACCTCATCAAGTTCTACTTTCCTCCCACTCACTTCTTTCGAGAGAAACTCCTTCTCTAGAAAGGATCCATTCTTAGAAACAAATAACTTGCGTTCGGATCTATGATAGAAGGTGTACCCAACAGTTTCTTTTTGGTATCCTATGAAGACACACTTCTCCGATTTGGGTTCGAGCATATTAGTTTGAAACTTTTTCACATAAGCATTGCAAACCGAAACTTTAAGAAACGACAACTTTGGTTTCTTGCCAAACCATAGGTCATATAGTGTCCTCTCAACGGATTTAGACGCTGCCCTATTTAACGTGAATGCAGCTATCTCTAATGCATAACCCCCAAACGATAGTGGTAAATCGGTGAGAGACATCATAGATCGCACCATATCTAATAAAGTATGGTTACGACGTTCGAACACATCATTGCGCCGTGGTGTTCTAGGTGGCGTGAGTTGTGAAACTATTCCACATTGTTTTAAATGAAGGCCAAACTCGTAACTCAAATATTCGCCTCCGCGATCAAATCGTAAAAACTTTATTTTCTTGTTACGATGATTCTCGACTTCACTATGAAATTCTTTGAACTTTTCAAATGTTTCAGACTTGTGTTTCATTAAGCAAATATACTCATATCTGCTCAAATCATCTATGAAGGTCAGAAAATAACGATACCCGCCGCGAGCCTCAACACTCATCGGACCGCATACATCGGTATGTATTATTTCCAATAATTAGTGGCTCGCTCCATTGTTTCAGAGAACAGAGTCTTAGTCATCTTGCCCATGAGGCATGGTTTGCAAGTATCAAATGATTCATAATCAAGTGATTCCAAAAGTCCATCTGTATGGAGATTCTTCATGCGCTTTACACCAATATGACCTAAATGGCAGTGCCACAAGTATGTTGCACTATCATTATCAACTTTGCATCTTTTGGCATCAATATTATGAATATGTGTATCACTACTATCGGAGATTCAATAAACCATTTATATTGGGTGTATGACCATAGAAGGTTTTATTCATGTAAACAGAACAACTCTGACTTAAATGAATAACCGTATTGCAGTAAACATGATCCGATCATATTCATGCTCAACGCAAACACCAAATAACATTTATTTAGGTTCAACACTAATCCCGAAGGTAGAGGGAGTATGCGATGGTGATCTTATCAACCTTGGAATCTCTTCCAACACACATCGTCACTTCGCCCTCAACTAGTCTCTGTTCATTTTGTAACTCCTGTTACGAGTTACTAATATTAGCAACTGAATCGGTATCAAATACCTAGGGGTTACTATGAACACTAGTAAAGTACACATCAATAATTTGTATATCAAATATACCTTTGTTCACTTTGCCATCCTTCTTATCCGCCAAATGTTTGGGGCAGTTCTGCTTCCAGTGACCATTTCCTTTGTAGTATAAGCACTCAGTTTCAGGCTTGGGTCCAGCTTTGGACTTCTTCACAGGAGTGGCAACTTTCTTGCTATTCTTTTTGAAGTTCCGTTTCTTTCCCTTGCCATTTTTCTTGAAACTAGTGGTCTTGTTAACCATCAACACTTGATGTTATTTCTTGATTTCTACCTTCGCCGATTTCAGTATCGTGAAGAGCTTGGGAATTGTTTTCGTCATCCCTTGCATATTATAGTTCATCACAAAGTTCTAGTAACTTGGTGATAGTGACTAGAGAACTTTGTCAATCAATATATTATCTAGAAGATTAACTCCCACTTGATTCAAGCAATTGTAGTACCCAGACAATCTGAACACATGCTCACTGGTTGAGCTATTATCCTTCATCTTGTAGGCAAAGTACTGTCAAAGGTCTCATACCTCTCCACACGGCTGAAATACTAATTTCAACTCTTGGAACATCTCATATGCTCCATGGCGTTCAAAACGTTTTTGAAGGCTCGGGTTTTAAGCCGTAAAGCATGGTGCACTAAACTATCAAGTAGTCATCATATCGAGCTTGCAAAATGTTCATAACATGTGCATCTGCTCCTGCAATAGGCCTGTCACCTAGAGATGCATCAAGGACATAATTATTCTGTGCAACAATGAGGATAATCCTCAGATCACGGACCTAGTCCGCATCATTGCTACTAATATCTTTTAACTTAGCTTTCTCAAGGAACGCATTAAAATTCAAGGGAACGGTAGCACGGCCATTGATCTACCAACAACATAGATATGCAAAAACTATCAGGACTAAATTCATGATAAATTAAAGTTCAATTAATCATATTACTAAAGAACTCCCACTTAGATAGACATCCCTCTAGTCATCTAAATGATCACGTGATCCACATCAACTAAACCATGTCCGATCATCACATGAGATGGAGTAGTTTTCAATGGTGAACATCTCTATGTTGATCATATCTACTATATGATTCACGTTCAACCTTTCAGTCTCACTGTTCTAAGGCCATATCTGCATATGCTAGGCTCGTCAAGTTTAACTCGAGTATTCTGCATGTGCAAAACTGGCTTGCACCTGTTATATGTGAACGTAGAGCTTATCACACCTGATCATCACGTGGTGTCTCGGCATGACGAAGTGTAGCAATGGTGCATACTCAGGGAGAACACTTATACCTTGAAATTTAGTGAGGGATCATCTTATAATGCTACCACTGAACTAAGCAAAATAAGATGCATAAAAGATAAACATCACATGCAATCAAAATATGTGACATGATATGGCCATCATCATCTTGTGCCTTTGATCTCCATCTCCAAAGCACCGTCATGATCTCCATCGTCATCGCCTTGACACCTTGATCTCCATCGTAGCGTCATTGTCGTCTCGCCAACTATTGCTTCTACAACTATCGCTACCGCATAGTGATAAAGTAAAGCAATTACATGGCGATTGCATTTCATACAATAAAGCGACAACCATAAGGCTCCTGCCAGTTCCGATAACTTTTACAAAACATGATCATCTCAGACAATAACTTATATCACATCATGTCTTGACCATATCACATCACAACATGCCCTGCGAAAACAAGTTAGATGTCCTCTAGTTTGTTGTTGCAAGTTTTACGTGGCTGATACGGGCTTCTAGCAAGAACTGTTCTTGCCTACGCAACAAAACCACAACGATTTTTCATCAAGTGTGTTGTTTTAACCTTCAACAAGGACCGGCCGTAGTCAAATTTGATTCAACTGAAGTTAGAGAAATAGACACCCGCCAGCCACCTGTGTGCAAAGAAGGTCGGTAGAACCGGTCTCATGAATGTGGTGATGTAATGTTGGTCCGGGCCGCTTCATCCAACAATACTGCCGAATCAAAATAACATGTTGGTAGTAAGCACTATGACTATAATCGCCCACAATACTTTTGTGCTCTACTCGTTCATATCATCTACGCATAGACCTGGCTTGAATATGCAATTTCAGAAAGTTTCCTATGATCACGCAAGATCTATCTAGGAGATGAATAGCAACGAGAGGGAAGAGTAGTCCACATACCTTCGTAGACCAAAAGCGGAAGCGTTAGGTTAACGCGGTTGATGTAGTCGAACATCTTCATGATCCAACCGATCTAGTACCGAACGTATGGCACCTCCGAGTTCAGCACACGTTCAGCTCAATGACGTCCCTCAAACTCTTGATCCAACGGAGGGTCGAGGGAGAGTTCCGTTAGCACGATGATGTGGTGATGGTGATGGTGATGTGATCCGCGCAGGGCTTCGCCTAAGTACTACGACGCTATGACCGGAGGAGTAAACTATGGAGGGGGCACCGCACACGGCCAAGAGAACAATTGATGTGCTATGGGGTGCCCCCCTGCCCCGTATATGAAGGAGGGGAGGAGGAGGCCGGCCACAAGGGGCGCGCCATGGGGGGGAGTCCTACTAGGACTCCACTCCTAGTAGGATTCGACCCTCCTTTTTTTCATTCTTACCGGACGGAAAAGGAAGGAGATGGAGAGCGAGAGGGAGAGGGGGGTGCCGCCCCCTCCCCCTAGTCCAATTCGGACTGCCATGGGGGGCACCCCTTGCGGCCCTCCTCTATCTCCACTAAGGCCCATGTAGGCCCAATACTTCCCCGAGGGACCCCTCGGTACTCCGGTAAAATACCCGAACCACTCGAAACCATTCCGATGTCCGAATGCTGCCTTCGAATATATGAATCTTTACCTCTCAACCATTTCGAGACTCCTTGTCGTGTCCGTGATCTCATCCGGGACTCCGAACAAACTTCGGTCACCAAAACACATAACTCATAATATAAATCATCATCGAACGTTAAGTTTGCGGACCCTATGGGTTCGAGAACTATGTAGACGTGACCGAGACACATCTTCGATAAATAACCAACAACGGAACCTGGATGCTCATATTGGTTCCTACATATTCTACGAAGATCTTTATCGGTCAAACCGCAATAACAACATACTTATTCCCTTTGTCATCGGTATGTTACTTGTCCGAGATTCGATCATCGGTATCATCATACCTAGTTCAATCTCGTTACCGACAAGTCTCTTTACTCGTTCTGTAATGCATCATCCTGCAACTAACTCATTAGTCACATTGCTTGCAAGGCTTATAGTGATGTGCATTACCGAGAGGGCCCAGAGATACCTCTCCGATACTCGGAGTGACAAATCCTAATCTCGATCGATGCCAACCCAACAAACACCTTCGGAGACACCTGTAAAGCATCTTTATAATCACCCAGTTACGTTGTGACGTTTGATAGCACACAAGGTGTTCCTCCAGTATTCAGGAGTTGCATAATCTCATAGTCAGAGGAATATGTATAAGTCATGAAGAAAGCAATAGCAATAAAACTTAACAATCATTATGCTAAGCTAACAAATGGGTCTTGTCCATCACATCATTCTCTAGTGATGTGATCCCGTTCATTAAATGACAACACATGTCTATGGTCAGGAAACATAACCATCTTTGATTAACGAGCTAGTCAAGTAGAGGCATACTAGGGACACCCTGTTTTATCTATGTATTCACACATGTGCCAACTTTCCGATTAATACAATTCTAGCATGAATAATAATCATTTATCATGATATAAGGTAATATAAAATAACAACTTTATTATTTCCTCTAGGGCATATTTCCTTCAATGATTGCCAAGGCGTGGGACACTGCTAACTCTGGGGAGGAGGGCCTGACGGGTGTGCAGCAGAAACTGGGTAACATGACGGGATCAATGCAGTGGTGGGCGCGGGAGGGTTTTGGCTCTATTCGAAAAAATCAAACAGTTGAAGGTACAGCTTCTGGAAGCTAAGGAATGGGCTCTGGCAATAGGCTATCAACAAGAGGTGAGGGACATTGAAGAGCAGCTAAGAGAGGTTTATGAGCATGAGGAAATTATGTATAGGCAGCGATCGAGGGTCGACTGGCTCAAGGCGGGGAATCAAAACACTCAGTATTTTCAGAACAGGGCATCGCATCAGAGAAGGAAGAACACTGTCAAGATGCTACGACGGGAGGATGGGTCAAAGTGTACGAATGATGATGAAATGAGAGCCATGGCTGCTACGTTTTATGAAATCCTCTTCACTTCGGAGGGGTCTGGTGGGGCGGATGGTCTACTACAGAACATTCAAAGAGCAGTTACAAATGACATGAACACAACCTTGACCGCTCCAATCTTGGACAAGGAAATAGAGAAAACTCTATTTCAAATGGGGCCAACAAAGGCACCTGGTCTAGATGGTCTACCGGCGCTCTTCTACCAATGACACTGGTCGTTGCTTCAAGAACATATATGCCGAGCAGTTCGTGACCTCTTAAGCGGCGCTGCAACCCCGGAGAGTTTTAATGCAATTGTTATTGTGATGATCCTGAAAAGTTAACTCACCAGAGTTGCTTTCTTAGTTTAGGCCTATTAGCTTGTGTAACGTTCTATAGAAAATTGCTACAAAGGTCCTAGCTAACAGGCTTAAAGTGGTGCTTCCCATTCTCATTTCAGAAGAACAAAGCGCCTTTGTGCCTGGACGTCTTATCACAGATAATGTGCTAGTGGCATAAGAGTGTGTTCATGCAATACACAATAGGAAGAGAAAGAAACCGTTGTGTGCATTCAAGTTGGATATGATGAAGGCTGATGATAGAGTGGAATGGGTCTTTTTGCAGCAGATGATGGAGAGAGTGGGATTCGCCTCGAGCTGGATTGGGATGATCATGAGATGTGTGACAACGGTGAGCTTCTCAGTCAAGTTGAATGGTGGCTTCTCTAGGTGTTTCTTCCCCTCCCGAGGTCTCAGACTGGGAGACCCTCTATCTCCATATTTGTTTCTTTTCTGTGTTGAGGGTTTTCTGCTCTCTTGAGGAAAGCACAATCTGAGAACAAATTGAAGGGTGTGATGTTTGGGAGCACTGGCCCCCATGTAACACACATCCTCTTTGCTGACGACAACATAGTCTTCCTGGAAGGGTCTAGGGAGAATATGGAGACGCTGAAGGAGATTCTGATCACATATGAAGCAGCCTCGGGTCAGAAGGTAAATTTGCAGAAATCATCTATTTTCTTTGGCAAAGGTTGTCAGAAAACAACCAAGAGGAGCTTAAGGCAGTGTTGGGCGTGTCTTCAAAAGCACTTAGCGAGAGGTATCTTGGTCTCCCAACACTGGTTGGAAGATCCAAAGAAGGCACTTTTCGTTATGTCACAGAGAGTTTGAAGGGCAAATGTAGCGGATGGAAGGGGCAGGGCCGCTCCAAGGCAGCTAGGGAGGTACTAATAAAGTCGGGACTCCAAGCTGTAGCAATGTTCACCATGAGCTATTTCCACCTCACAAAGAAAACGTGCGTGAACCTGAATTCTATCTCTTCAAAATTCTGGTGGGGGGCATGAGACAGTGAACGAAAAGTACATTGGATTGCCTGGCAGAAAATGTGCACCTCTAAACGAGATGGGGGGCTGGGTTTCTGAGATCTTGAAGCCTTTAACCAGGCCCTTCTTGGAAAACAAGCTTGGCGGATCTTGGAGTGTCCAGAGTCTTTGTGTGCTCGGGTCCTCAGGGCATGCTATTTCAAAGAAGATTCCATTATGACCACTACATGTCCATCAACCGCCTCATACACTTTCAAAAGTATCTTACATGACCGAGACCTCCCGAGGGAAGGACTGGTGTGGAGAATTGGTGATGGATCAAGAGTAAATATACACCATGCAAATTGGATACCAAGGATTGGTTCAATGAAACCTTTGGGACAAATTTTCATTCCGGGTGTGATGAGGGTGGCTGACCTTCTAACTCCGGATGCAAGCAGATAGAACCGGGATAAGGTAATGGAGATGTTCTCACCAGATGATGCTGCCGATATCTTGCAGATTGCTGTCAGAGGTGCGGGTGTAGATGATTACCTAGCTTGGAATTATACAAAGAATGGTATCTTCATGGTGATATCGGCCTATCATCTCAAAATGTCTATGCTCTGAGCAAGATCCGGACGGCAGGAGTCTTCGAGCTCAGTGAACAAGCATAAGGGCTACACAATGCTTTGGGATACAAATGCACCGGGAAAAGCAAAAATACATCTGTGGAGACTCATCTCGAATGGGCTAGCGGTGGGCTCGAAGCTACATCGTCAAAGGATAAAACCAGGAGTCTTTTGTGTGGCCTGCGGGAAAGAATAAACTATCTATCATCGGTTTTGGGCATGTCAACATTCCATTATATTTTGGTAGCTATTTCACTCAGATAGGGGAGTCATGGTAGTGATCCCACCATGCCCGATGGACTCCCAGAGGGCGATAGCACGCTAGCTACTCAAGTGGATGGCGGGAGAGTCCGATGGAGAGAAGGAGGCGACGGTGCAATACATTTATGGGCTATGGCTATCCCAAAATGAAGCAAGGGATGGGAGAAGGATTGAACCACCGCATGAAATCTTGGCCACGGTCCTAGCTCATATGGAGGAGTAGAGAGGAGTGCACTTGACGGCGAGCCACACATCAGTGCAAAGAGATAAGCAAAAGTGGGAACCACCAGAGGAGGGGTGGATCAAAGTGAACTCCGACGGTGCGACATCTAAAGTGGGTGATAAGGTAGGCGGAGGAGTTGTGCTTATGGAGAGCATGGGGGCTTTGAAGGCAGGTATGTGTCATCATTTTCCAAGCATTGTGGACCCAGAAACAGCGGAGATCCTGGCGTGCAAGCAAGCTCTTCGTGTGGCAAGGTAGACTAATATAGAGAAGGTTCATGTGGACTTGGATTGTCAAGGAGTGGCGCATATGTTGCAGCAACGATCTAAAAATCTTTCTGCTGCAGGACCGCTGGTGGATGATATTAAAATCTTGCTGAATTCGTTCTTTGAGTTTAAGGTTTCGTGGGTTAGACGTTCTGTAAATGTTACCGCACATAAATTTTCTAAAGTAGGTGTGGGTGATGAACTGTGTAAGGTTTGGTTGGGGGCTCCCCCAGACTTTGTTCTTGATGTTCTATCAGATGAGATTCTGAACTTTACGATTTAAATAAAGCGGCGGTATTTTACCCTAAAAAAGGATACGAGCTGGTAGGCCCCACCTTTTAGTTTGTGGGCCTTTAGTTTTCTTGTTTCATTTTTACGGGATACTCCTATTTTCCCATTGAACCCCTTCTCCCGCCCTAAAAAACACTATAAATAGTTAAAAAACACTATAAATTTGTTGCAAAGATAACGCTTCAAGCTCATAAAAGAAAAAAAACTCTTTGGATGGTTTTGCAACAAAGCCTCAGTTGGAGAGAGAACAACGCAACAACCAGCTTGTTGCAATTCACGGCGTGAATGTTTGGGGGAGATCCGCTATTTTTCCATCAATCAGACGACCTCAGTGATCGATGTTTTTGTACTTTTCGTCAACCGATCATGTGATTTTTCAAGATTCATTGTAATTAATGCAATCAATGTTCCCATATTATGCTGATGTGATGGATACATCATCGGAGTAGCGTGGTACATTGGATGTAGGTGGTTTAGTGACCTGTATCATTTGGATTCACCAAATCTGTGCTTTTTATAAGTAATGATAATTAAATAATAATAATATAAGTAGTAGATAGTAAATGAATATTTCAACGATGTTAAAAATCTAATTTTATATTTTTTTACTAAAAAGGTATATTTGTTTCTTCTACTTAATTTTAAAACTTTACAATACTTTTGAACATATTATTTGCTCATGATTGGTTGCAACTATCAAGGTTTGTGAGATTGACAATCTCAATAGAGTTGTTAGAGGTCACAAGAGGAGTTCTTAACTTTTTCTTATGTGCGACTTGATGATGCTAGGGGTGTTCATGTCTACCTATTGATACATTGGTTGCGCTAAGAGAGTTACCACTTTTTGCAAACCTTCCAAGGGGGTGGGGGCATGGGTTGTTATATAGGTGGAAACAAGCATCGACCAAAAAGGATGGCGCCATGGGATGACACTTCCAGTTGACCAGTCTCTCCCGCGGTTTCGATGACATCATAGTAAAGGTCCTTGCCAATTGTTTGTCTCCTAACCTAAATATTATGGTGGGGAGAAATCAGAGTGCATTTATATGCGGGTGGTGCATTCAGGACAATTTATGATAATTTGATACATAGTTAATTCTCTCCATCGTATTGAAGCCCCCCCCCACCCCGATCGAGTTAGGTATTGCTTCAACATTTGACTTTGTTGCTTTGCCTCTCCAGAGTGACTAGATAGGGAGCACAAAGAATCATATGTTAGAAGTGACTCAAAAGGGAGATTAGGTTGAGCCACTTGGTGGCTCTTCGGAGCTTTGGCTTCAGCACATCTCCAATGGAGATTAGCACTCCTCATAGAGTATGAATTCGGGATCCATCCACGTCCTCGACTCACTTTTGGTTTCTCCTTTACCGTACCCCTTTACTTACTTTACATGTTTGTTGCCTTGCTAATTAGTTGGTTGCATTGCTTACCTTTGGTTCTAGCTTGTTTTCCATATAGGTTGTTCTCATCATCAATTGCATATGTAGAGAACTTAATTTGTTCGCACATTCCGTAGAATTCAAAATTAAGTTACAATTTTTAGTCTTTTATTCACCCCCTCCTCTAGTGATCAATTTTATCATTCACTACTGTATGGAAATTAATTTGCACTCTTTGGAATGTTGATAGAATCATGCATTGTTTATTTACTTCAATTCAACTGTGGTACATGAGTCGCTTAATGCTACTCCTGATAAACATCACATTTTCAAACTGTACGTTGCAAAACATAACGTCTACAATCCTAAAATCGGGTTTAATCACCGCGCCCTAGCAATTTCAGTCATCCACGCCCGGTTTGCGTCGTAGAAGCAACATTGTCCGCATGTTCACGCATACAAATGAAAGTATTCTTCAATGTTGCCTAGATTTTGATAATGTGGTTGTCCGTGGCATTTCTATATCCTCCGGCAACTTTTATGTAGTAAACATACTCGTTCCTACAACAGTTTGGTTGTGTTTGTCTCCCTGTTTGAGTATGGGAGGGATATATTATTAATAATCTGGTAAAAGAGAGTTACATTATACACTAGCATGCCCCCTCCCAATGGTCTCTTCCCAACGCACGGAAATTATCGTGTGGGTTCAGCTGTGGAGTGTGTGGGCTATCGTCAACGCTTCCTGGTCCACCTAAATATACATGTGGGGTTTCTCAATCTTCGATGTTTTTGATATGCTTGGTTTTTTAGCAGATTTTGATATGCTTGGTACGACAACCACTATGTGTAGCCTCACATTTCTCCAGCAACACCGGCCTCTTCAACCACATCTTTGAAATGTGCCTCCTTGAGCCATCGGGCCTCGAAATGGAACATGGATCGGTCACACGTGTCATGAATTTCTTATTACATAAATATATATTTAAATATGTGAACACATATTTTTAATTACATGAACTCTTTTTAGAATATGTGATGGTTTTTTGAAAAAAATACATGCCCATTTTATCTCTATGTGATAACAATTTTATAACACAATTATTCCACTTTTTTATTTAAATCAATAAGATAGATACTATCCGAGTTTTATGGAAAAAAATTACAGTTTTCTAATAAAAGAGGCCAATTCTAACATGGCCAATGTTGAGGAACGTAGCATGCAATTTCAAAAAATTTATTACGATTACGCAAGATCTATCTAGGACATGCATAGCAACGAGAGGGGGAGAGTGTGTCCAAGTACACTCGTAGAGCGAAAGCGGAAGCATTAGGTTAACGCGGTTGATGTAGTCGAACGTCTTCGCGATCCAACTGATCAAGCAGCGAACGTACGACACCTCTGAGTTCTGCACACATTCAGCTCGATGACGTCCCTCGAGCTCTAGATCCAGCAAAGTGTCGAGAGAGAGTTTCGTCAGCACCACGGCATGGTGACGGTGTTGGTGATGTGATCCACACAGGACTTCGCCTAAGCACTATGACAATATGACCGGAGGAGTAAACTGTGGAGGGGGCACCGCACATGGCTAAGAGAATAATTGATGTACTTTGGGGTGCCCCCTGCCCCCGTATATAAAGGAGGGGATGGGAGGAGGCCGGCCCTAGGGGGCGCGCCAAGTGTGGGGAAAACCCACTAGGACTCCTAGTCCTAGTCGGTTTCGCCCTTCCTTCTCATGGAGGGGGGAAGGGGGAAGGAGAGGGAGAAGGGGAAGGAAAGGGGGCCGCTCCCCCTCCCCTTGTCAAATTCGGACTGTCCATGGGGCGGGGGGCGCCACCCCTTGTGGGTTGCCCTCTCTCTCCCCTATGGCCCATAGTGGCCCATTACTTTCCCCGGGGGATTCCGGTAACCCCTCGGTACTCCGATAAATATCTGAAATGCTTCGAAACCATTCCGGTGTCTGAATACTATCGTCCAATATATCAATCTTTACCTCTCGACTACAAGACTCCTCGTCATGTTCGTGATCTCATACGGGACTCCGAACAATCTTCGGCCACCAAAATACACAACTCATAATACAAATCTTCATCGAACATTAAGCGTGCGGACCCTATGGGTTCGAGAACTATGTAGACATGACCGAGACACATCTCCGATCAATAACCAACAGCGGAACCTGGATGCTCATATTGGTTCCTACATATTCTACGAAGATCTTTATCGGACGACCGCAAGGACAACATACGTCATTCCCTTTGTCATCGGTATGTTACTTGCCCGAGATTCGATCGTTGGTATCCTCACACCTAGTTCAATCTTGTTACCGGCAAGCTTTTTTACTCGTTCCGTAATGCATTATCCCGCAACTAACTCATTAGCCACATTGCTTGCAAGGCTTATCGTGATATGCATTACCGAGAGGGCCCAGAGATACCTCCCTAATAATTGGAGTGACAAATTCTAATATCGATCTATGCCAACCCAACAAACACCTTCGGAGACACCTGTAGAGCATCTTTATAATCACCCAATTACGTTGTGACGTTTGATAGCACACAAGGTGTTCCTCCGGTATTCGGGAGTTGCATAATCTCATAGTCAAAGGAATATGTATAAGTCATGAAAAAGCAATAGCGATAAAACTTAACGATCATTATGCTAAGCTAATGGATGGGTCTTGTCCATCACATCACTCTCATAATGATGTTATCCCATTCATCAAATGACAACACATGTCTATGGTTAGGAAACATAACCATCTTTGATTAACGAGCTAGACTAGTAGAGGCTTACTAGGGACACGGTGTTTTGTCTATGTATTCACACATGTATCAAGTTTCTCATTAATACAATTCTAGTATGAATAATAAACATTTATCATGATATAAGGAAATATAAATAATAATTTTTTTATTGCCTCTAGGGCATATTTCCTTTTGCTAAGCCCATGCTACTGTCTCTGTCCGGATTTATTAGGCCCAAGAGCCGAAGCACAAAGACGAGGGAAAAGACACACTTCAGGAAATAAATCTCCTACACCACATGAAGCGGGCGCGCATAACGTCTCGCTTGTTGCGAGACGTAGGGCAGCCTCGCCTGCGTGCGAGCGAGCGCGAGACTGGGCCAGCCCAGCTCAAGGCAAGCCACTAGCAACAGCCTTGTTTTTTCTGGGTTTTTACGCATTTTATTTTACTTTTTGCTTTCTTTCTTTTTTACTTTTTTAATACTTCTAAATATATATATTTACAAAATAAATTTTAGATAATACATTTGAAAATGTTAATCATGCATTTTAGAAAAATGTTAAATGTGTATAGAATTTTTTCGGTGTATACCTAAAAAGTACAATGTGTATGAAAAAATAAACATAAAAATATAAGTTTCTAAAAAGTTAATCATGTATTTTAAAAATATAAATGTGTATAAAAATGTTTCCGATATACAAAAAATGTACGATGTGCATGGTAAAATAGATATAAAATATATAAATTTTAGAAAATGTCAATCATATATTTAAAAAAGTTAAATATGCATACAAAAATGTTTCTGATGTATAAAAAATGTGCAAAATGAGTAAAAAATTATAAATAATGTTAATCATGTATTTGGAATATGCTAAACGTTTATACATAAAATGTTCTTGGTGTATATAAAAAATATACAATTTTTGTGAAAAAGGGGACATAGAAAAGTATATGTTTATAAAAATGTTAATGTTGTATGTCCTAAATGTTAAATGTGTACCTAACGAATGTTCCTGATGCCTACAAAAAAATGTACTACATGTATGAAAAAGTAGACATCAAAACAATATAAGAAAAACAAAGGAAACAAGAAAGGAAGGAGCAAAACCACTGAAAACCATGAAAAAAAAATGAAAAATATGATTAAAAAACAAGGAAAAAAATCATGAAAGAAACCCGGCAGGAAAAACAGAAAGAAAAAATGAATATAATGAGTAAAATCTTTAGGCGAAGGAGCATATATCTGGCTATATGCAGCGGCTACCACGCACCAGTAACGATGCACCAAAGGATGGCTCTTCTTTTACACATCAATCGTATAATAACCAGCGTGATGGTAATATGACAAGCCTAAAAATACGTACTCACTTCCCTGGCTTACGGGCTCAGTGAACTCGAACGGAGAGTATACATAGTACATACTACTCTTTTCATCTAAAAATAAGGGTAGCTAGTGAGGGAGTCCCGGATAAAGGGGTATCTGGACAACCAAACTGTATACTTTGGCCGGACTGTTGAACCGTGAAGATACAAGACTCAAGACTTCGTCCCGTGTTTGGATCGGACTCTCCTTTGCGCGGAAGATAAGCTTGGCGATCCGGATGTTAGATCTCCTTCTTTGTAACCGACTCTGTGTAACCCTAGCCCCCTCCGGTGTCTATATAAATCGGAGGGTTTAGTCCGTAGGACAAGAACAATCAGAATCATAGGCTAGCTTCTAGGCTTTAGCCTCTACGATCTTGTGGTAGATCTACTCTTGTAATACTCATATCATCAAGATCAATCAAGCAGGAAGTAGGGTATTACCTCCATCAAGAGGGCCCGAACCTGGGTAAAAAATTGTGTCCCTTGCCTCCTGTTACCATTAGCCTTAGATGCACAGATCGGGACCCCCTACCCGAGATCCGCCGGTTTTGACACCGGCATTGGTGCTTTCATTGAGAGTTCCTCTGTGTCGTCGCTGCGAGACTCGATGGCTCCTTCAATCATCAACCACAACGCGGTCCGTGGTGAGACTTTTCTCCCCGGACAGATCTTCATGTTCGGCGGCTTCGCACTGCGGGCCAATTTCCTTGGCCATCTAGAGCAGATCGGCAGCTATGCCCCTGGCCATCAGGTCAGGTTCGGAAACTTGAACTACACGGCCGATATCCGTGGAGACTTGATCTTCGACGGATTCGGGCCTACGCCAGGAGCACCGAGCAGTCACGACGAGCACGACTTAGACCTGCTGTCAGACAATACTCGGGATATCGCACCTGCAAGAGCTCCGGACCTAAATCCGGGGCAGATTGCGTCGTCCGAGGACTGGTGGATGGACCCCGCCCCGGAGGCCGCATACTCATCGGCGGTAGAGCCGAACACAAACTCCACCCCCAAGGATGTCTGTGTCACTGGACCCCCGGACTTGTGTCCGGCCGTAGGTTCTAGACCGCGCGCCCCCGAGTCCGCCGAATCTAGTTGGGCTCCGGTAATGGAGTTCACCGCTGAGGATATCTTCCAGCACTCGCCCTTTGGCGACATGCTGAATTCATTAAAGTCTCTCTCTTTGTCAGGGGACTCTTGGCTGAACTATGTCCGACTCGAGTGGGAAGCAGGCGACGAAGAAATTAGTTATCCACCCACCACCCACTTCATAGCCACTGTCGATGATGTAACAGACATGCTTGACTTCGACTCCGACGACACCGACAGTATGGACGTCAACGCAGGGGACGATTTGGAACCACCGCCCACAGGGCGCTGGACGGCCACCTCATCATATGATATATACATGGTGGACACACCTAAGGAGGACAGTGGCGACAAAAAGACACAACCGAGGATAAAACCCCCGGACAAAAGCCAAAACGACGGCGCAGACGCCGCTCTAAGTCCAGCCACAGTAAAAATAGCGATAACAGCGCTAGAAAAATCGACACCCCAGTCAACTCAAAAGGCAACAACGACCATATGGGCCCAGCGATGGAGCAGGAAGAGCCAGGTCACACCGAACACAGTCCGGAGTAGACGCCCGATCACAGTGATCCCGAGGGCCGAACTCACCAACCTGCCTCGGGAGAAGAGCACAGTCCGGACGACGATGCATTCATCATCCTGGAAAAATGTCTGGAACGAGATAACCTCCACAGAAGGCTTATGGCCACTGCGAGAAGCCTAAAGAAGCAGAAGCAAAGGCTTAAGGCCGCGCAGGAAACGCTCAATCGCAGATGGAATAAAATGTTAGACACCGAGGAAACATATGGCGACGATCGCCACACGAAGAGCTACCCAAAGCGCAAGCTGCTGCCAGAATTCGACGATGAGGCCATTCCGCCAAAGAACAATACGGCCAGCGGGTCGGACCAACCACTCCATGACCGCAATAGAGCAGCTACTGACGCCGCACACGATTTACAAGAGCTCCTGGACAAAAAGGCCACCAGGTCCATCTAGGGATCTAGAGGACATGCTCCGACGCAGGATTATGGTCACCAAAATGATTAGACTGATCGAGTACCAGTTCGTAATCAACACCGGACACAACAACAGTCGACAGCATGCCACAACATGTCCAGATACAGAGGGGCTGCACACCCTCTGTGCTTCACCGAAGAGGTACTGGATCACGAATTTCCATAGGGATTCAAACCCGTGAACATAGAGGCATACGACGGAACGACAGACCCCGGGGTCTGGATTGAGGACTTTATACTTCATATCCACATGGCTCGTGGGGACGACCTCCACGCCATCAAATACCTTCCCCTCAAGTTGAAGGGACCAGCTCGGCACTGGTCGAAAAGCCTCCCTGAAAATTTGATCGGAAGTTGGGAGGAACTTGAGGACGCTTTCAGGGCCAACTTTTAAGGGACCTATGTCCGACCTCCGGACGCTGATGATTTAAGTCACATAATACAACAGCCCGGAGAGTCCGCCCACAAGCTTTGGAATAGATTCCTCACTAAGAAGAATCAAATTGTCGATTGTTCGGATGCTGAAGCCCTAGCGGCCTTCAAGCACAGTATCCGAGATGAGTGGCTCGCCAGACACCTCGGCCAAGAAAAGCCGAGGACAATGGCAGCCTTAACAAGCCTTCTGACCCGCTTCTGCGCGGGCGAAGACAGCTGGTTGGCCCGCAGAGGCACCAGCGACCCGGGCACATCCAAAATCATGGATGGCAACGGGAAGCCACGGCGCAATAAAAACAAGTGTCGAAACAAGGAAAAAAGTCCGGAAAACACGGCAGTCAACACCGGATTCAGGGGATCTCGACCCAGTCAACAAAAGAAGCCATTTAAAGGTAGCAAAGAGGGACCGTCCGGCCTGAACAAAGTCCTGGACAGTCTGTGCCAAATTCATGGCACCCCCGAAAAACCTGCGAACCACACTCACAGAGAATGCTGGGTCTTTAAGCAGGCCGGCAAGTTAAATGCCGAACACCAAGGGAAGGGAAACACCAAGTGAAGACGAGGATGAGCCCCACCAGCCGAACACTGGGGTACAGAAAAAATTCCCACCAGAGGTAAAAATAGTAAACATGATCTACGCGACTCGCATACCAAAGAGAAGGCACAAACACGCGCTCAGAGACGCATACGCTATAGAGCCCGTCGCCCCCAAACTCAACCCATGGTCGGCCTGCCCGGTCACCTTTGATCACAGGGACCACCCGACTAGTATGCGGCACGGAGGATCGGCTGCCTTGGTGCTCGAACCAATAATCGACGGATACCATCTCACTCGTGTCCTCATGGACGGCGACAGTAGTCTCAATCTAATATATCAGGACACTCTCCGCCGGATGGGGATAGACCCATCCAGAATCAGCCAAAGTAACACCACCTTTAAAGGGGTGATACCAGGCATTGAGGCCCGCTGCAGGGGCTCCCTCGTATTAGAGGTGACATTCGGTTCTCCAGACAACTTCAGAAGAGAAGAATTACTCTTCACCATCGCTCCCATCCGAAGTGGTTATCATGCATTGCTCGGAAGAACAGCCTTCGCTCGCTTCAATGCAGTACCGCACTACGCCTACCTTAAACTCAAGATGCCCGGTCCACGTGGCGTTATCATCGTCAGCGGAAATACAGAGCATTCCTTATGTGCAGAAGAGTATGCGGCGGCTCTAGCAGCCGGACACTAAGCGGCCTCTCCTATCAGAACACATGATTGGTCGTTAAGACCACGGACACGGTTAGACGAGTCCGCACACCACCCTCGGTAACAGCCCAGATAAACCTGAGCTGGGTGGTATACATGTAACCCCATAGAGGGCATCAGGGGCTGCAAACATGCAATAAAGCTCACCTTTTTTCTTGACCTTACTAATAGGCCAATGTCTTACACCCCTACTATCCATTGATAATAATCAACTCTTCACACGATTACGCCGTACTCTTTTACATGAGTTTTCCTCTTTACAGACACCATTCATGTGATACCCTACCAGGACACGGCACAACAGAGACAAAGGCGCAGACGTGGAGCAGGGCCCCGCTCAAAGGTTTCTCTTTAGATTAAGCCCCTGTGTAAACCTTCTTTATTGTCTCTTGTTGCTTGACATCCCATGGGTATTCTATACACCCACAGGGGATACTGGTGTGATTAGCATTTCGCCACGACAGACTACCGCACGTACCTGGAAATACAGGGTTCATAATCAAGGGCGCTACTCAGCCCAGTATATGTTATAAAGTCCGAATACCCTCGGGAGTGTTCGGCGTCGCGAGTTTGGCCTTATATGCATCAGCTCCGAATCATGTCTTTGGTCAAATGTTGGGTTTGCCCGGCTCCTGGGTTTGTTGCCTTACGTTCCTCTTCTATCGGCTAAGGCGGCCAAAGGAGAACTACTGCGATTGTGCCCTGATTATTCCGGATGAGCACCTTAGTAGAGAAAGCCGAAAACTGACTGTCATGATATAGCAAGAGACTGGTCAACCACTCGAGGACTCATCGGAATCTTTAGGATTCCCCCGCATCAACGAAGGGCCGTTCCCGGTCATGTACACACGCGCCCGTATCCGGATGCACGCGAAGGTACTAGGGGCTACATAGTAGCCCCACCGTCAAACTCCTATGGCTAAGTGAAAGTGTTAAAGCTATGTAGTCCGGTTGCCTAGTTCGACATGCGATCACCTCCTTAATGGACCAAGACGTTGGATCAAGTGTGATTACGCATATTTTTGCGAACACCCACGCATTGTATGCGTGGGGGCTGAAGCCAACGACTGCTAACTTTCAGGTTATATATACATCAAACGGCCGCACAGGAGGAACAATAACACTTTCGGGCGAAAGTATAAACATAGCCTCTATAATTAAAATACAATTGTTTTTACAACGGAGCGATTTGTCACTCGAACACGACACTCTTCGAGCACTGAGCCTCTATTAAACGAGCACCTTCTATTACCTGCTCCAAGTAGTGCTCGGCTGGATCCTGGCTTCCCGCCGGATTCTAGGTTGCAATGATGGTGGCCCCCATATCTGTCCAATATGTTTTAACACTGACAAGAGCCATCCGCGCACCCTCTATGCACGCTGACCTCTTCATGGCATCGATTCGTGATACGGCACTAAGGAATTGTTGCACTAAACCAAAATAACTGTCCGACTTCGGCCCCTTCGGCCATAGATGGTCTATTACAGACCTCATTGCAAGACCAGACAACCTATGGAGCTCGGCCACATCGGCCATCCTTTCACTCAATGGCAACGGGCACGTTGGAGCACTGAATTGCGACCAGAACAGACTTTCTACTTCACTATCTTTTTGATCCTCGAAAAACTTGGCCGCATCAGCCGTACTCTTTGCCAGATCTGCATACGCATCTGCAGGGCTCCAACACCGATCCAGAGGAGCGTACTTTGGATCTAAGAACATCCGCAACAAATAGGGGCTTCCAGCCGCGATTTCTCCGGCCTATCGAAGCTCCTCCCGCGCATCCCTAATTTCGGAACACGTCTCCTTGGCTGCATCAAGGGCCTTCTTCAGGTCAGCCAACTTCGCCTGATTATCCTTTTCAAGTAGATCATACCGGCCGGCGGCGTTTTTCAGCTCCACAGCCATCTCGGCTATTTTATCTTCACTTCGGCGATGAGCAGCCTGTTCGGCTCTAAACTCTTCGGCCGCCTTTAGGGCAGCCGCATTGCTAGACCGGGCTTGCTCCTTGGCTAGGGCAAGCTCCGCCCTCAGGGCCTCCACGGCAGCAGCTCCTCCTGCAGTCGAATGATGACCCACAAGTATAGGGGATCTATCATAGTCCTTTCGATAAGTAAGAGTGTCGAACCCAACGAGGAGCAGAAGGAAATGATAAGCGGTTTTCAGTAAGGTTTTCTCTGCAAGCACTGAAATAGTAGGTGATAGATAGTTTTGTGATAAGATAAATAGTAACGAGCAAAAGGTAAATAGAGTAAATAAAGTGCAGCAAGGTGGCCCAATCCTTTATGTAGCAAAGGATAAGCCTGGATAAATTCTAATAATGAAGAAGGAGCTCCCGAGGACACATTGGGAATTATCGTCAATCTAGTTTTCATCACGTTCATAAGATTCGTGTTCGGTACTTTGATAATTTGATATGTGGGTGGACCGGTACTTGGGTACTGTCCTAACTTGGACAAGCATCCCACTTATGATTAACCCCTATTGCAAGCATCCGCAACTACAAAAAGGAGTATTAAGATAAACCTAACCACAACATTAAACATATGGGTCCATATCAACCCCTAACGAAGCAACGCATAAACTAGGGTTTAAGCTTCTGTCACTCTAGCAACCCATCATCTACTTATTACTTCCCTATGCCTTCCTCTAGGCCCAAATAATGGTGAAGTGTCATGTAGTCGACGTTCACATAACACCACTAGAGGAAAGACAACATACATCTCATCAAAATATCGAACCAATACCAAATTCACATGACTACTAATAGCAAGACTTCACCCATGTCCTCAGGAACAAACGTAACTACTCACAAAGCATATTCATGTTCATAATCAGAGGAGTAATAATATGCATAAAGGATCTGAACATATGATCTTCCACCAAGTCAACCAAATAGCATCAACTACAAGGAGTAATCAACACTACTAGCAACCCACAGGTACCAATTTGTGGTTTTGATACAAGATTGGATACAAGAGATGAACTAGGGTTTTGAGAGGAGATGGTGCTGGTGAAGATGTTGATGGATATTGACCCCCTCTCGATGAGAGGATCGTTGGTGATGACATTGGTGATGATTTCCCCCTCCCGGAGGGAAGTGTCCCCGGCAGAACAGCTCCGCCAGAGCCCTAGATTGATTCCGCCAAGGTTCCGCCTCATGGCGGCGGAGTTTCGTCCCGTAAGCTTGCCCACGATTTTTTCTAGGGGAAAAGTGATGATATAGCAAAAGATGGATGCCGGAGGCCCACCAGGGGGCCCAGGAGATAGGGGGCCGCGCCCTAGGGGGGCGCCCCTGAAAGTGCAACTATCCCTAGGTGGTTTTGGTAATTCATAACAACATATAGCTCATTGAGCTAATACTATTCCAAGACTATTATTTCAAGGAAGCTCAATGAATGGCATGGCATGGATGATGAAAGTGGATTTCTCAAAATACTAAGGACAAAGGATTGGCTCAAGCTCAAAAGCTCAAGACTCTTCATTTTATATTTTAGTGATCCAAGATCACATTGAGTCTATAGGAAAAGCCAATACTATCAAGGAGGGATGAGGTGTTGCTTAATGAGCCTCTTGCTTCATGTGCTTAGTGATATGCTCCAAAACCCTCAACTACTTTCCCACATCCACAAATGACCTAAACCCAAAGCCAAACTCGGTCAGACCGATTCTTCCTATCCGGCGCCACCGATTTCAAAAGTCATAGCCACTGCCACAAACCCTAAGCAAATTGGTCTTATCGATAGGGATCTCGGTCTCACCGAGATGGGGTTGCAATCTCTCTGTTTCCCTTCATAACGTTTCGGTCTAACCGAAGTGAGCGATCGGTCCCACTGAGATTGCAATGTAAACTCTCTGTTTCCTTTTTGTAACATTTCGGTCTCACCGAAAAGAGCAAATCGGTCCCACCGAGTTTACCTGACCAACTCTCTGGAAAGCTTATTACCAAATCGGTCTCACCGAGTTTGTGTAATTGGTCTTACCGAGATTATGTTATGCCCTAACCCTAACTGAATCGGTCTCACCGAGATGCATGTCAGTCCCACCGAAAATCACTAACGGTCACTAGGTTTACTAAATCGGCCCGATCGAGTTTAACGATTTGGTCCCACCGAGTTTGGTAAATTGTGTGTAACGGTTAGATTTTGTGTGGAGGCTATATATACCCCTCCACCTCCTCTACATTCGTGGAGAGAGCCATCAGAATGAACCTACACTTCCAACTTACCATTTCTGAGAGAGAACCACCTACATGTGTTGAGGCCAAGATATTCCATTCCTACCATATGAATCTTGATCTCTAGCCTTCCCCAAGTTGCTTTCCACTCAAATCTTCTTTCCACCAGATCCAAAACCTATGAGAGAGAGTTGAGTGTTGGGGAGACTATCATTTGAAGCACAAGAGCAAGGAGTTCATCATCAACGCACCATTTGTTACTTCTTGGAGAGTGGTGTCTCCTAGATTGGCTAGGTGTCACTTGGGAGCCTCCGACAAGATTGTGGAGTTGAACCAAGGAGTTTGTAAGGGCAAGGAGATCGCCTACTTCGTGAAGATCTACCGCTAGTGAGGCAAGTCCTTCGTGGGCGACGACCATGGTGGGATAGACAAGGTTGCTTCTTCGTGGACCCTTCGTGGGTGGAGCCCTCCATGGACTCGCGCAGCCGTTACCCTTCGTGTGTTGAAGTCTCCATCAACGTGGATGTACGATAGCACCACCTATCGGAACCACGCCAAAAACATCCGTGTCTCCAATTGCGTTTGAATCCTCCAAACCCTTCCCTTTACTTTCTTGCAAGTTTCATGCTTTAATTTCCGCTGCCTATATACTCTTTGCATGCTTGCTTGAATTGTGTGATGATTTCTTGACTTGTCCTAAAGTAGCTAAAATCTGCCAAACTCTAAAATTGGGAAAAGGTTAAGTTTTTATTGGTCAAGTAGTCTAATCACCCCCCTCTAGACGTACTTCAAGGTCCTACAAGTGGTATCAGAGCTTTGGTCTCCATTTGCTTTGATTTCCATAGCTTTTGGTGGTCATAGCCTTGGTTTCACAACCTAGGAGAGTATGGCGTCTAGCGAGGGAAATTATCACTGTAGAGGTCCTTACTTTGATGGTACTAATTTTGCTAGTTGGAAGCATAAGATGAAAATGCATATTCTTGGACATAACCCCGCCGTTTGGGCAATTATTTGTATTGGCTTGCAAGGTGAATTTTTCGATGGGAGAGAACCGAACCGTGAAGCTAATGCGGAAGAATTGAAGATGCTGCAATACAACGCTCAAGCTTGTGATATCATCTTCAACGGACTGTGCCCCGAAGAACTCAACAAAATTAGCCGTCTTGAGAATGCAAAGGAAATTTGGGATACTTTGATTGATATGCATGAAGGTACCGAGTCCGTCAAGGAATCCAAGTTGGATGTGCTCTAAAGTCAGCTTGACAAGTTCAAAATGAAGGATGGTGAAGGTGTCGCTGAAATGTACTCTAGGCTTGCTCTTATCACAAATGAGACTGCCGGCTTAGGGAGTGAAGAGATGACCGACAAATTCATCATCAAGAAAATCCTAAGAGCATTGGATGGAAAGTATGATACCGTGTGCACACTGATTCAAATGATGCCAAACTACAAAGATCTCAAGCCAACGGAAGTCATTGGAAGAATTGTTGCTCATGAGATGTCACTCAAGGATAAGGAGGAACTTCACAACAAGTCAAGTGGTGCTTACAAAGCCTCAAGTGAAGCCCCCACATCATCAAGTGAGAAACAAACCTTCAATGAAGAATTGAGCTTAATGGTGAAGAACTTCAACAAGTTCTACAAGAATAGAAGCAAAGAAAGAAGCTCAAAGTCAAGGTCTTACAATGACAAGAGATCTTCTAGTCGAGAGCGCAACTGCTACAATTGTGGGAGACCCGGACACTACTCCAATGAGTGTACGACACCCTACAAAAGAAGAGAAGATTCTCCAAGAAGAAGGAGCAAAAGAGAATAATCACCACCAAGAGAGAGGAGGAGTAGAGATGATCTTTATGAACGAAGACCCTCACGGAGAAGCAAGGATTCGGAAAGGAAGGACAAGTCATCAAGGAGCTATACAAAACAAAGACATCAAGCTCATGTTGGTGAATGGGTTTCCTGCTCCAACTCCGACAATCACTCCGAGAGAAGCTATCACTCCGACTCTGAATATACTCAAGATGAAGGTGTTGCTGGTCTAGCACTTGTGTCAACCAACTCCTATGACATATTTGACTCACCAAATGAAGGTGTTGGAAGATGCTTCATGGCCAAAGGTCCAAAGGTAACACATCCTGAGTATGTTGATTTCAATAGTGATGAAGATGACTTGCTTGTGGATGATGATTTACTTGTTGACAACTCTAGTGATGAATACTATGATGAAACATCAATTAATCATGCTAATCAAGATAAAACGAATGACAATGATAAGGAGAAGATTGAGCTCCTAACTAAAGAACTAAACTCTCTTAAGTTAGCTCATGAAACTATCTACGAAGATCATCAAGAACTTTTAAGGGCTCATGAGAAGTTACGCTTTGAAAAGCTCAATCTTGAGCAAGAGCATGAGTTCTTAAAAGCAATCAATGATGATCTCCACAAGAAAAGTTCTTCTTACATTGCCAAGCGTTTACTCTTATCTACTTACATGCCTCAAGTCAAGTCCAGTAACAAGTACAAGAAAGATACTTCCTCTAGTAGTAACAATAATAATGGCAAATCCAATATTGTTGCTTCTAGTAATACTCTTGATTCCACTAATGATTCTCTTAGCCAAGTTACACTTGAGCAAGAAAATAGCTTATTGAAGGGAATTATAGAGAAAGGTGTTTACAAGAGCCTTGCCGGGAGTAAGCAATTCGAGGAAATTGTACGCAAGCAAGGAAGGCACCGGAAGAATCAAGGTGTTGGTTTTGAACGAAAGTTCAATGCCAATGGAGTTGAGTGGGAAGAAGATCAATACCCCAAGACGAAGTTTGTTCCTCAACAAGAGAAGTATGATCCTACTTCCTTCAAGGGAACACAAGCTCAAGATGATCTCCCACCACAAGACCACAAGAACAAAGGCAAGGACAAGCTTCAAGAAGAGATTGATGCATTTGAAGAAGCACCTAAAGCCTCTTTCAAGTGGGTCCCCAAGACTACGTGAAGTTCTACTTCATCGAGTACAAGTACAACTCCAAGTATTCCCATCAAGATGATGTGGATCCCGAAGAAGAAGAACTAGAGAGTTCTTGAGGGTGACTCCGCCAACATTCTTCACTCATATCATTTTGGCAAGAACAAGTGCAATCAACTTCCACATCTTGCACTAGTTCAAGGAGTCACAAACCCTCATGTTGGTAAGGCAAGGGACAAGGTAAACTAATGAATTCATGGACATCATCTTGTGTGTGCATCACTCTATGTCTATGGATATTCTTGTTTGTTCCTTGTGGAACTAACCCATGTAGGTAAGTTGAAAGTGCAATTCACTCCAAAGGATTGCTCCAAATGATCTACACCAACATTGAGCATCCACATCTTCAACACCTACATGAAGTCATCATCGACAAAACCCAAGGTTAGTTCATCCCTCTAAGGGGGGATCTCACATCTAGGGGGAGCTTAACTCTAAGAATTGAGTCAAAGCAACTCTAATGGTGTGAACACATTAATGCATTATGTAAAAGTGGTAACCCCACTTGAGCTTAAACGATGAGTATGACCTATGATCAAATGTTCTCATTTGACTCCTAAGTCAATATACTCATATATAGATGATCTAGTCATCGCCAATTGTTTGATAGATGCTAGAATTGGTTGTGCATGCTTTGCCACATATTTCATTTGCTATCTTATTGTGTGAGCATGTTGGTGCATATTTTACTCATTCAAGGACATCCACTTGTTGTTTTGATTGTTTGGATTCTTTTCTTTTTGCCAAGTGGATGGACAAGAATGCCTAAGAACCTTCTTTAGCTATCTATGCTTTTCTCATCTCAAACTCTATTCATGCTACATCACAAAATTTGATCAAGTCAGATTCAAACCACTCCGTGTGAGGAGCACTCGGAGTTCCCGATTCGTCATAGACTTAAACTTCCAAAACCTCTTTGTGATTCTCGGTCTGACCGATTCCCCCATTTCGGTCCCACCGAGATCACCAAGTTGATCTGAGTTTGTAATCTCGGTGCAACCGATTTGAACTTTTCGGTCTCACCGATTTGCTGTAACTGCACACAGTTATGCATCTCGGTGCCACCGAGTTGTTCCACTCGGTCACACCGACAGGGTCGGGCTATATATAGCCACGGGCAAAAGTTTGGAAATTTCTCCGAAACCCTTCGCCCGCGCAATAGCTCGCTTTGCCATTGTGGTCTCCGGATCGTCTCCTCGTCGCCAGCAGCCTCCTGTTGCTGGTCTTCGCCGCCGTCAACGGATTTCGTCCCCGTCGTTGCCGCCGTAGCAAGTCCACCACCAAGTTAGGGTATGGACTTGATCTTTGTGCTATCCACGTCTGATTCCTAGCACATTGTTTTCATATTGATTCTTGCCACGATTGAGACTCTTCTATCCAGCCAAAATAGTCCATAGATTAGATGCGATTCGAATTTTTAGGGTTAGGTTTCCGCCGAAACCATCTCGGACCCACCGAGTTGAAAAACTCGATCTCACCGATTTGGCTTATGCCATTGCACTAGTGACTCTCGGTCTGACCAAGATTTACTAATCGGTGCGACCGATTTGAGGATTCTGTGAAACCCTAGCAGTCTCGATGCCACCGAACTGAAACTCGATCCAACCGAGATCATCAGTTTAGGTTCCAAAACTGCTTCGGTATCACCGAGTTTGAAGATCGGTTGATCCGAAATGCTTTCTGTGGAAAACTAAAACTGAACTTTTGAATCATTATTTTGCAAAAATCTCTGCATTTTGTGATGCTCATCTTTTCTATCTCATCTATAACTCTTCACAGGGTCAGCAGTCAGCTTTTGCAGGATGTGAGATCAAAGTGACAGCCAGAAGAGCAGATGGACTTGAGTGAGGGCACTAGTCCCTTAACTTCAGATGATGGGAGCAGAAGTACTCCTAGCAATTTGCCTAAGGCTGCTACTAGGCAAAGGAGGAAAAGAACTTCAGATTCTGAGGATGAAGATTACAAAGCTGAGGAAGATGAGGCCACTTCCAAGAAAGTGGTGCTCAAGAAAGAGTATGGCTCTGCACAGAGCACAAAGCCAGGTCTGAAGAAGAAAGTTCCTGCCAAGAGAACTCCAATGCCAAAGGCCAGGAAGGGCACTCAAGTGCCAGCTCAAGCTCAACACAAAGAGGCACCTGCAAGGAAAGAAGCACCATCAAAACCTCAGAAAGTCCCCACTGGTGCAACTATGAAATTCACAATTGAATTAGAGGATGATGGTGATTAGGACAAGAAAAAGAAGAGAGCAAGAACCACAACTGCCAAGGTTGTTGGAAAGCCCTCAATGAGAAGGGATTCTGGTGAAGAAGAGGAAGAGGATGCTACACTAGCACCTAAGGCACCTAAGCTTATGGGTGATGCAATCAGATCAGGGGCTGCAACATCCAAGCCCAAGGAAGCACCCAAAGCTGCCTCCAAGGCCAAGCAAGTTCCAAAGAGGAATACTAGGAGTATTCCAGCTGCAGAGAAGAACAAGGCCCCAGTGCCAAATGTTGCTGAAGATTCTGATGAAGAAGGACAGGTCCTTAGAAAGCTCAAGCCCAAGATACCAGACCACAATGATGCCCATCCTGTGGCTGAGGACATGAGAATCAGGAAGGATTCAAGGCTGAGTTTGTGGAGGATGGAAGATCCATATGCTTCAAGAAGAAGAACTGCTATTGACTACAGGTTTCACACAAAGGAACATCAGGACTTCTATGAAACAATTCTGTTGGACAAGAAGCCCATAGTCTGTGACATGAGGTGGGTTGACTAGAAATTCATCAGGGAAAATGAGTAGCACTATCCTGGAGTGCAAGACAGTTTTGTTGCTTGTGGAGTTGCAGATTTTGTTGGACAGAAGCTCACCAACTGGAATGATGAGCTTATCATGCAGTTCTACTCCACATCACACTTTTACCCAGATGGTAGAATTGTTTGGATGTCTGAAGGTACAAGGTACCAATCCACTGTTGAAGAATGGGCAAGTCTGATCAATGCCCCCAAGGAAAATGAGGATGACCTGGACATTTATGCAAAGAAAAAATTGGGTCACAATTCAATGGCTCACATGTACAAGGAAATTCCTGACAAGGCTGTAGAGACTCACAAGTTTGGATCAGTTCACTTTCTGCTGTCAGGGTTGCCAACCATAAACTGGATTCTAAGGCACACTCTGTTGCCCAAGTCAGGTGACCATAACATGATCAGAGGGCATGCCATCAACATGTTGCATGTGTTTGATGTGCCACAGAAGTTCAAAGTCATGAGCCTGATCATTGAAACAATCAAGAGGACTGCAGCAGATCAGAAGAGGAGCTGTGGATATGCACCTCAGATTCAAGAATTGATCAACTCAAAGATGGGCACAGGGAGATATCAGTTAGATAAGGAACACTTTCCACTTTATCCAGACTTTGAGGATAATGAGGTTGTCATGAATGAAGATGATCCACAATCTGTCCAAGCTCAGGAGAAGAAGGAGAAGGCAAAGCAGGAGAAGGCTGCCAAGATGCCAACTCAAGAGGAGGCATCTAAGTATTTCTTGAAAACCAAACAAGAGCAGCTTGGTTACCTGATAGCATCAACTCTGAGGATTGAGAAGGGGTTGGCCGCCCTAACTCAAAACCAGGAGAGCCTAAAAAGAATCATGGAACGAAAATTCTATGATCCAGATGTCAAGGTAACTGAGATTCAGTCAGTTGTAGAGCAGCTGCAGGATGACATGCAGGAGAGGAAGGGCAAGACAACCACCAATGAGTTTGCCAGAGTGCCCAGAGCCTAGAGGTCAGTTGCAGTGCCAGTGACAGACACTAGAGCAACAACTTCAGCACCAGCCACTACCCCTACAGTTCCAGTGCAACCAGCTCCAGCATCTACTCCAGCACCCTCCACTTCAACTGAAGCCTTCGTCCAAGGAGCTATCAGGACACCACCACCAGAAGATCAAGCCTGAGAGTCGATCTAGCACTATGCATTTTCTATGAACTTTTTGGTAACTTGTTGCCAAAGGGGGAGAAAAATGTATAGATCATAGGCTTCGAGAGAGAGAGTGTTGCTTTTTCTCTCTTGTTTTATTTGGTGGTTTTTCAAACTTTGTTTGCTTTTGGTTGAGATACTATGCATGTGAGACATTGATGATCATGTGTTTGATCATAAGCTACACTTATGCATGCTTGATATTATCCTATCTATCTTATGTGATCACTCACTATGCTTGGTGACGAGTACATGTATTCATTGTTTATTATTTTGAGCGCTCCACCAAGATGTATGTGACATGGAAGAGTAACCCATGAGCCTAATTCATTGTGCATTTGCAGTCCAAAGCAAATCTAAAACTATGCACAAACTTAGGGGGAGCTCTTGCTTATCACATACTTCTCAAAGCGACGATGTTGTTAAATCTTATTATCATTTGTCGAAGCTTTGATCTATATGTTGTCATCAATTACCAAAAAGGGGGAGATTGAACATGCAACTATCCCTAGGTGGTTTTGGTAATTCATAACAACATATAGCTCATTGAGCTAATACTATTCCAAGACTATTATTTCAGGGAAGCTCAATGAATGGCATGGCATGGATGATGAAAGTGGATACCTCAAAATACTAAGGACAAAGGATTGGCTCAAGCTCAAAAGCTCAAGACTCTTCATTTTATATTTTAGTGATCCAAGATCACATTGAGTCTATAGGAAAAGCCAATACTATCAAGGAGGGATGAGGTGTTGCTTAATGAGCCTCTTGCTTCATGTGCTTAGTGATATGCTCCAAAACCCTCAACTACTTTCCCACATCCACAAATGACCTAAACCCAAAGCCAAAATCGGTCACACCGATTCTTCCTATCCGGCGCCACCAATTCCAAAAGTCATAGCCACTGCCACAAACCCTAAGCAAATCGGTCTTACCGATAGGGATCTCGGTCTCACCGAGATGGGGTTCCAATCTCTCTGTTTCCCTTCGTAACGTTTCGGTCTAACCGAAGTGAGCGATCGGTCCCACCGAGATTGCAATGTAAACTCTCTGTTTCCTTTTTGTAACATTTCGGTCTCACCGAAAAGAATCGGTCCCACCGAGTTTACCTGACCAACTCTCTAGAAAGCTTATTACCAAATCGGTCTCACCGAGTTTGTGTAATCGTTCTTACCGAGATTACGTTATGCCCTAACCCTAACTGAATCGGACTCACCGAGATGCATGTCAGTCCCACCGAAAATCACTAATGTTCAAGTAATAAGCAATTCACAATGTCAAGTACGGTTCAAAAACTTCATTGGGAACTAACAAACTATAATCTCAGTCATTGAAGCAATTGCAATTTATCGTAACATCAGAAAGAGTCAATAATAGAGCTTTTCAGCAAGCTCACATACTAAACTATCTCGTAGTCCCCTATAATTGTTAACACTCAGCAATACTTGTGGTTATAGAGTTTCAGCCGGACACTGAGAAAGATAGGGGCTTATTGTGTTGCCTCCCAACATATTCACCTTTAGGTGATGTCAACAATAATAGTCTATGCCAACTTAAATCCAATTGGATATATGTATCATGATCTTTCAAACACGAGGAGCTTGTCAAAGGATAAAAATAAAAAGGGAAAGGTGAGAATCACCTTGACTCAAGCATAAAGTAAAACATAAAGTAAAAGATAGGCCCTTCGCAAAGGGAAGCAGAGGTTGTCATGCGTGTTTAGGGTTGATGCATAAAATCTTAGTGCAAAAGAACGTCACTTTATATTGCCCCTTGTATGTGGACCTTTATTATCCAGTCTGTCGCTTTTATTACTTCCACAACAAGTTCGTACAAAGTTTATTTTCTCTACACTAATAAGTCATACATATTTAGAGAGCAATTTTTATTGCTTGCACCGATGACAACTTACTTGAAGGATCTTACTCAATCCATAGGTAGGTATGGTGGACTCTCATGGCAAAACTGGGTTTAAGGATATTTGGAAGCACAAGTAGTATCTCTACTTGGTGCAAGGAATTTGGCTAGCATGAGGGGGAAAGGCAAGCTCAACATGTTTGGAAGGTCAATGACAATATACTTTAACTGAGATGTCGTAAAACATAAACCATTATGTTGTCTTCCTTGTCCAACATCAACTCTTTTAGCATGTCATACTTAATGAGTGCTTCACAATCATAAAAGATGTCCAAGATAATATATTTATATGTGAACCCCTCTTTCCTTATCACTTCCTATTAATTGCAACGATGACCAAGGCTACGTTCATCAACTCTCAACAATTTTTATGCCTCATACTTTCTATGTGTGAAGTTATCACTATCCATAAGATCAATATGAACTCTTTTGTTCCTTCTACTTTCTCAAGATCAAAGCAACATAGCAAAGCCCTTGACTCAACACTAATCTTTATTATAGATAGCACATGGACTTGATTACATAAAGAGATCACAAAGCAAAACTCGAAACTACTTGATATCAAAAACTTCAACTACTAATAGATCAAGATACTAATAAAAGGATCGAACTAAATAAAGCATTAAAGATAGGAGTGTGATGGTGATACGATACCGGGGCACCTCCCCCAAGCTTGGCAGTTGCCAAGGGGAGTGCCCATACCCATGTGATTATTTCTCCTTCTTCACTATTGGTGTTATGATCTTCTTTGCGATTATGCCCTTCAGGATACGGTTCTCCTCCTCGGGCTTATTGACTTGTTGTTTGAGGTCCATATTTTCTTTATGGAGCTTGCCCGTAACGGACAAGGCTCCTTTTACCCAAGGATGTTGCATAGCTTCTGGAGAACAAGTGAAACTCTTTTTCATATTTTCATAAGAAAGAAATCTAGAGTTGGAAGGAGTGACCGAAGTAGGGACAGCCAGGCTAGGTAGTTCCCCCATAGTGAATTCTGCTCGAAGACGAGAGGTAACTTCTTGATCCTCCTCCATGGCATCTATCCTTTTCAAATCAGCCTCCATCTCATCCTCTGTTGATGGTCCAAAGTGATAGGCGTCGTTATTTGCTCCTAGACCTGGAGTTGGGTGAGACACACGGCTCTCCCCAACTGACTCCCGAGAAGACATCTTGCTTTATTCTGCAACAGGAACAGCTCGAAACGAAAACAGAGGATATTTGCGTGATACGGTGGTCAAAACCTTCGGGAGTATATATAATGAATTTTTACCGACCAAAATACGTAACATACAAGAAAACAGAGTCCGGGAGGCACACGAGGTTCCCACGAGACAGGGGGCGCGCCCTACAGGGGGGGCGTGGCCTCCTCTCTCGTGGGACCCTCGTGTCCCTTTCGGACTACTTCTTTCTTCCTAAAATTCTTAAATAATCCAAAACTGATAAAAATTGCCATTAGAGTTGTTTTGGAGTCGGTTTACTTACCGTACCACGTACCTATGCCTTTTCGGAGTCTGGAACATTCTGGAAAGTGTCTCTTATGTATTCCTCAGGGGTTATGGTTTCAACAATATTAGTTTCAACATTGATAGGATTACCTGAAATATAATGTTTAATTCTTTGACCGTTTACCACCCTCGGATTTGTGCCTTTGAAGTTGTTGATTTTTATAGCACCAGAACGATAGACCTCCTCGATAACGTAGGGACCTTCCCATTTTGAGAGAAGTTTTCCTGCAAAAAATCTTAAACGAGAGTTGAACAATAACACATAATCTCCTACGTTAAACTCACGCTTTTGTATCCTCTTATCATGCCAGCGTTTGACTTTTTCTTTGAAAAGCTTGGCATTCTCATATGCTTGGGTTCTCCATTCATCAAGTGAGCTAATATCAAATAACCTTTTCTCACCGGCAAGTTTGAAGTCATAATTGAGCTCTTTAATAGCCCAATATGCCTTATGCTCAAGTTCAAGAGGTAAATGACACGCTTTCCCATAAACCATCTTATATGGAGACATACCCATAGGATTTTTGTATGCAGTTCTATAGGCCCATAATGCATCATCAAGTTTTTTGGACCAATTCTTTCTAGATCTATTCACAGTCTTTTGCAAAATTAATTTGAGCTCTCTATTGCTCAACTCTACTTGACCACTAGACTGCGGGTGATAAGGAGATGCGATTCTATGATTGACATCATACTTAGCAAGCATCTTATGGAAAGCACCATGAATAAAGTGTGAACCACCATCAGTCATAAGATATCTAGGGACTCCAAACCTCAGAAAAATAACTTCTTTAAGCATTTTAATAGAAGTGTTATGATCAGCACTTATAGTTGGAATAGCTTCTACCCACTTAGTAATGTAATCAACAACAACTAAAATATGTGTATAACCATTGGAGGCAGGAAAAGGTCCCATATAATCAAAGCCCCAAACATCAAACGATTCAATAACAAGAGAATAATTCATAGGCATTTCTTGACGTCTACTAATGTTACCTATTCTTTGACATTCATCACAAGATAAGACAAACTTACGAGCATCTTTGAAAAGAGTAGGCCAATAAAAACCAGATTGTAGTACCTCGTGTGCAGTTCTATCTCCAGCGTGGTGTCCTCCATAGGATTCAGAGTGACACTTGCGTAGGATTTTCCTGTTCATGCTCAGGCACACAACGTCTAATAATACCATCTACTCCTTCTTTATAAAGGTGTGGATCATCCCAGAAGTAATGTCTTAAATCATAAAAGAACTTTTTCTTTTGCTGGTATGTGAAACTAGGCGGTATATATTTAGCAACAATGTAATTAGCATAATCAGCATACCAAGGAGCAGTACGAGAAGCATTGATGACCGCTAATTGTTCATCAGGAAAGCTATCATTAATAGGCAGTGGGTCATCAAGAACATTCTCTAGCCTAGACAAGTTGTCTGCAACGGGGTTCTCAGCTCCCTTTCTATCAATAATATGCAAGTCAAATTCTTGGAGCAAGATAACCCATCTAATGAGTCTAGGCTTAGCATCTTTCTTTTCCATAAGATATTTAATAGTAGCATGATCAGTGTGAATAGTAACTTTGGAATCAACAATATAAGGTCTAAACTTATCACATGCAAACACAACTGCTAAGAACTCTTTTTCAGTAGTAGCATAATTTCTCTGGGCAGTATCAAGAGTCTTACTAGCATACTGGATAACATTCAATTTCTTCTCGACTCTTTGCCCTAAAACAGCACCTACAGCAAATCACTAGCATCGCACATAATTTCAAAAGGTAAATTCCAATTAGGTGGCTGAACAATAGGTGTAGTGATCAAGGCTTTCTTAAGTGTTTCAAATGCTTCTAAACAATCATCATCAAAGACAAAGGGAATATCTTTTTGCAATAATTAGTCAGAGGCCTAGAGATTTTTAGAAAAGTCCTTAATGAACCTCCTATAAAAACCGGCGTGACCAAGGAAACTTCTTATACCTTTTATGTCCTTGGGGCATGGCATCTTTTCAATAGCATCAACTTTGGCTTTATCAACTTCAATACCTCTCTTGGAGATCTTGTGCCCCAAGACAATGCCTTCATTAACCATAAAGTGACACTTTTCCCAATTCAGGACGAGACTAGTGTCTTCACATCTCTGCAAAACTCGATCAATGTTGCTCAAACAATCATCAAAAGAGGATCCATAGATAGAGAAGTCATCCATGAATACCTTACAAATCTTTTCACAAAAATCAGAAAATATAGCCATCATGCATCTTTGAAATGTAGCAGGTGCATTACATAAACTAAAAGGCATACGTCTGTAAGCAAAGGTACCAAAAGGGAAAGTAAAAGTAGTTTTAGATTGATCCCCGCTGATATAGGTATCTGTGAGAAACCAGAATAACCATCTAGAAAACAAAAATGTGTGTGTTTGGATAGCCTTTCTAGCATTTGATCAATAAAAGGTAAAGGGTAATGATCTTTCTTAGTAGCTTTATTTAACTTACAAAAATCAATTACCATCCTATAACATGTAATAATTCTTTGCGGGATCAATTCATCTTTATCATTAGGGACAACGGTAATACCTCTCTTTTTAGGGACACAATGGACAGGGCTTACCCATTCACTATCAGCAACGGGATAAATAATACCTGCCTCAAGGAGCTTTAGTATCTCCTTTCTTACCACTTCCTTCATTTTGGGATTTAATCGTCTTTGAGGATCTCTAACTAGTTTGGCATCTTTCTCCACTGAAAATTTGTGTTGACATAATGTGGGACTAATGCCCTTAAGATCGTCCAGAGTATATCCAATAGCAGCTCTGTGCTTCTTCAGAGTTTTCAATAATCTTTCTTCTTCTTTCTCTGAAAGGTTAGCACTAATAATAACGGGATATATTTCTTTTTCATCAAGATAAGCATACTTAAGATTATCAGGTGATGGTTTGAGTTCAAACACGGGATCACCCTTGGGTGGAGGAGGATCCCCAAGAATTTCAATGGGAAGGTTATGTTTCAGCATAGGTTCTTGTTTAAGGAACACTTCATCTATTTCTTCCCTTTCCTTCATAAACATATCGTTTTCATGGTCTATCAAATATTGTTCTAACGGATCAGTTGGAGGAACAGCAATGGAAGCAAGACCAATAATTTCATCCTTACTAGGTGGTTCCCTTTCACGAGGTTGTCTACTAAACTTAGCAAAATTGAACTCATGAGACATACCATCTATGCCAACAGTGACGACCTTCCTTTTACAATTAATCTTAGCACTAGCAGTATTCAAGAAGGGTCTACCAAAAATAATGGGACAAAAATCATCTTGTGGGGAAGCAAGAACAAGAAAATCAGCAGGGTATTTAATCTTCCTACACAAGACTTCAACATCTCTAACAATCCCAATAGGTTTAATGGTGTGCCTATTAGCAAGCTTAATAGTAACATCAATATCTTCTAATTCTACAGGTGCAATATCGTGCATAATTTCTTTATAAAGATCATAAGGTATCACACTAGCACTAGCACCCATATCACATAAGCCATGATAACAATGATCTCCTATTTTAACAGAAATAACGGGGATGCCTACAACAGGTCTACGTGTCTTAGTATCGGGTCTAGCAATATTAGCAGTTTCACCCAAGAAAGAGATAACATGCTCATCTAAGTCCTCATCCAAGAGATCTTTAATCATAGCAATACCAGGTTCAACATTGATTTGCTCAGGAGGAGTATAAGTCGTAGTATTACTCTTACAAACAACAGTCGAAGCCTTAGAATGATCTTTTGTCCTAACAGGAAAAGGAGGTTTTTCAACATAAGCGGTAGGAATAATAGGATCACCATATGTAATAGTCTTTTCTTCGACTGTAATAGGTGCAACTACTTTAACTTCAACAGGAGGATTATATTTAAACCACTTCTCTTTAGGGAGATCAACTTGAGTAGCAAAAGTTTCACAAAAAGTAGCTACTATCTCAGAGTCAAGTCCATACTTAGAGCTAAATCCATGGAAAGCATCGGTATCCATAAAAGATTTAACACAATCGAACTTAGGTGTCATACCTTACTCCTTACCATCGTCGAAACCCCAATCTTCAGAGTTACGTTTAATTCTTTCCAATAAGTCCCATTTGAAATCAATAGTCTTCAGCATATAGGAACCAGCACAGGAAGTATCGAGCAAGTTTCCATTATCAAGAGAAAGCCGAGCATAAAAATTCTGAATAATCATTTCCCGAGAGAGCTCATGATTGGGGCATGAATACAACATTGACTTAAGCCTCCCCCAAGCTTGAGCGATGCTTTCTCCTTCGCGAGGCCAGAAATTATATATGTAATTACAATCACGATGAACAAGATGCATAAGGTAGAACTTCTGGTGAAATTCCAACTTCAATCGCTTATAATTCCAAGATCTCGTATCATCACATAGCCTATACCATGTCATTGCATCTCCCTTCAAAGATAAAGGGAAGACCTTCCTTTTGACAACATCATCGGGAATACCTGCAAGCTTAAATAATCCACAAACTTTATCCACAAAGATAAGGTGTAAGTTGGGATGCAATGTTCCGTCTCCTGCAAAAGGATTAGCTAGCAACTTTTCTATCATACCCGAAGGAATCTCAAAGTGAAGATTTTCATAAAGTTCAGTAGGTTGAGGAGCATCTATTCGCTCTTCTTGTTGGGGTGAAGATACCCCAAACAGGCCCCTCAAAGGATTAGTTTCCATAGTGACAAGTAACAGAAAATTTCAGCACACTATATAAATGTTTCCTTACCAAGTTCCACTCACCAAGAGCGCTACACTCCCCGGCAACGGCGCCAGAAAAGAGTCTTGATGACCCACAAGTATAGGGGATCTATCGTAGTCCTTTCGATAAGTAAGAGTGTCGAACCCAACGAGGAGCAGAAGGAAATGATAAGCGGTTTTCAGTAAGGTTTTCTCTGCAAGCACTGAAATAGTAGGTGATAGATAGTTTTGTGATAAGATAAATAGTAACGAGCAAAAAGTAAATAGAGTAAATAAAGTGCAGCAAGGTGGCCCGATCCTTTATGTAGCAAAGGATAAGCCTGGACAAATTCTAATAATGAAGAAGGAGCTCCCGAGGACACATTGGGAATTATCGTCAAGCTAGTTTTCATCACGTTCATAAGATTCGCGTTCGGTACTTTGATAATTTGATATAAGCTAGGGTTTAAGCTTCTGTCACTCTAGCAACACATCATCTACTTATTACTTCCCTATGCCTTCCTCTAGGCCCAAATAATGGTGAAGTGTCATGCAGTCGACGTTCACATAACACCACTAGAGGAAAGACAACATACATCTCATCAAAATATCGAACGAATACCAAATTCACATGACTACTAATAGCAAGACTTCACCCATGTCCTCAGGAACAAATGTAACTACTCACAAAGCATATCCATGTTCATAATCAGAGGAGTAATAATATGCATAAAGGATCTGAACATATGATCTTCCACCAAGTAAACCAAATAGCATCAACTACAAGGAGTAATCAACACTACTAGCAACCCACAGGTACCAATTTGTGGTTTTGATACAAGATTGGATACAAGAGATGAACTAGGGTTTTGAGAGGAGATGGTGCTGGTGAAGATGTTGATGGAGATTGACCCCCTCTCGATGAGAGGATCGTTGGTGATGTCGTTGGTAATGATTTCCCCCTCCCGGAGGGAAGTGGCTCAGGCAGAATAGCTCCGCCAGAGCCCTAGATTGATTCCGCCAAGGTTCCTCCTCGTGGTGGCGGAGTTTCGTCCCGTAAGCTTGCCCACAATTTTTTCCAGGGGAAAAGTGATGATATAGCAGAAGATGGACGCCGGAGGCCCACCAGGGGGCCCAGGAGATAGGGGGCCACGCCCTGGGGGGGCGCGCCCCCTGTCTCCTGGACAAGGTGTGGGCCCCCTGGCCTATTTCTTTCGCCCATAAATTCTTATTAATTCCAAAAGGTTGTTTCGTGGAGTCTCAGGACTTTTGGAGTTGTGCAAAATAGGTTTCCAACATTTGCTCCTTTTCCAGCCAGAATTCCAGCTGCCGGCATTCCCCCTCTTCATGGTAAACCTTGTAAAATAAGAGAGAATAGCCATAAGTATTGAGATATAATGTGTAATAACAGCCCATAATGCAATAAATATTGATATAAAAGCATGATGCAAAATGGACGTATCATCGAAGCATATAACATTAACATTATGCTCCTCTTAATATTTCTTATAAAAATAAGGAAAGCAGAGCACATACTTTGTGACTCGTTAAGCCGCTCGTTCACAAGCGTGATGTCGGCGTCCACAATTTCAATCTGTTGCCTCAGTTCGGCGACTTCAGTGGTCCGGTCTGCCGCCGGACCCTTAGCCACCTGCGCATGAATGCAGTGCGATCATTACTTAAGAGTGTGATCCTCCGTTTGCCGCCTAGGGCTGGCAACCAGAGTCTCAGGGGCAACTATCTATACGGAGCACACCTAGCGTGTGCGGTACAACCAAAAAATTATGTATTTCATTATGTACCTCAAAGCCTTTGAGCAAGCTCGTAAAAGCTTCATTCAACCCGCTCGTGGCAGATGAAATCTTCTCAAGCACCGTGCCCATTAACGAACAGTGATCCTCCAAGAGAGCAGCTCTCTCCAGAAGGCCCGTCAGCGTGTCCGGTCGGTCGTCGGACTGTGCTGGACCCTTCTTATTGCCCCCCGTGGGAGCCGAACGCTCCGGGCTCAGGGCAGCCAAAGTATTAGCTTCTAGCCTCGGCAAATCTGGACTCCTCCGTGACGACACATCGGGGTCGCCCGCCCCATGAGGCGGAGAGGCAGGTGGGGTTTCACTCTCCATCATCTCCGGAAGAAGATCCCCCGAAGACGAACTCTATCGAGAAGAGCTGCTAGCCGGACTGCAAAGAATGGATCATGGCTATTGTTCTCGAAGGAGGAAGCAGTAGCTTTGTATTTACGATTAACTTACTGCGCGGCTGAGGGCTGGCCCGTTTGCGGGCTGGGCGCGGTGAGGACGCCCTCTGGGGTAGGGCCCCCTGGTGAAGTTTTCTTCCCTCGTCTAGGCACCTCCGTCTCCAAGTCTTCGGAGGCGTCCCTCTTCTTCCCGCGGGAGAGGAGACCGTAGATTCCCCTCCCTGACTATCCTCCTTCATGGAGATGGTAATTCCCCCGGTTTGGATGCGCAATGTGTGAAGCTCTGCTTCTCTGTTCTTCCCTTCGTCTTTCCCCGAAGGCACTTGACTTAGCACACGACTAAGCATCCTGGCTATGGCAGGACTAGGCGAGCCTTCGGGAAGCGGTGCCGGACACCTGATTCTCTTTGCCTTGCTGAGCCAATCCTGGCCGCGGATGGTTTTCAGAATAATGTTATGATAAATATAAACGAAGTGTTCGGTTTCTAGGTTACTTACTTGGGTATCCGGGCGGTTGCAGCTCAGGCCCGCATCCTTGGTGATGTCCGGACACTTTACTTGTGGTCCGAAGAATAACTTACACATCCCTTCGAGCGTCATGCCGAAGAAGTGCTGAATAGTTCGCGGACCTTCCGGGTTGAACTCCCACATCCGGAGAGGCCGACGTTTGCACGGCAAGATCCGTCGGACTAGCATTACCTGAATTACGCTGACAAGACTGATGTCCCTCTCAAGAAGCTTCAGAATGCGGCTCTGCAATGTCGGTACGTCGTTAGCAGGCAATCCAGTCCCACGTTGGCCCACGACGCCAGTTGAGGCGGAGGGCCCGAGCGGAAGTCGGGGGCATCCACCCACTTTGTGCCTCTGGGAGCCGTGACGTAGAACCACATCCGCTGCCATAGATTGGATACCTCCGGGAAGAAGCCCTCTGGCCATGGGGCGTCGATGTTTCTACTTATTGCAGCGCCTCCGCACTCCGCGTGTCGCCCCTCAATCACCTTCGGCTTTACATTGAAGGTCTTGAGCCATAAGCCGAAGTGCGGGGTGATGTGGAGGAAGGCTTCGCACACAACGATAAACGACAATATGTGAAGGATGGAGTCCGGAGCTCGATCATGAAAATCTAGCCCGTAATAGAACATGAGCCCTCTCACGAAGGGATCGAGGGTGAAACCTAAGCCATGGAGGAAGTGAGAAACAAATATGACGCTCTCGTCGGGCTCGGGAGTAGGGATGACCTGCCCAGGGGCAGGAAGCCTGTGCTTGATGTCGGCGGTCAGATATCTGACCTCCCTAAGCTTTGCAATGTCCTCCTCCGTGACAGAGGAGGCCATCCACCGGCCTTGAAGGTTGGATCCGGACATGATTGAAGATCCGAAGTGCCTAAGCTTGGGCTTCGGGTGTTGGAACTCGAGATGCGGAAAGGCGCAAGCGTGGTAGGAAAGAGGGTTAGGCCTCGGTCCCTCTATAAAGGGGGTGAATATCAAGTGTCCCCAGCGTGATCGTCTGGGACTTGCCTAAAAACACGGAGTCATACCAACAGGCGTAGTGGGGTTGCCCACGCCCATATTGATGGGAATCCCGCAATAAGGGGAACACGATCTCTGCTTCGACGAGGCATGCCAATAGAACCGCCTTGCAATGCGTGTCGTGGCAGGCCATGAAAAACCGGTTCGTATTAAGCCAGGCCGCGGCATGAGGGCACACCATGAAAAATTGTTAGCAGATTAGATTTGTAAAGTGTTATGCTCTCTACAGTGGTGTGCGGAAATTATTTCACAGAGCCGGACACGATGCTTGATCTACTTTGGGGTATTCGGAGATGGAACCCGCCTTGCAATGCCGAAGACAATCTGCGCGCCGGACTCGTCGTCATTGAAGCCTGGTTCAGGGGCTACTGAGGGAGTCCTGGATAAGGGGGTATCCGGATAGCCGGACTGTATACTTTGGTCGGACTGTTGGGCCGTGAAGATACAAGACTCAAGACTTCATCCCGTGTTTGGATGGGACTCTCCTTTGCGTGGAAGACAAGCTTGGCGATCCGGATGTTAGATCTCCTTCTTTGTAACCGACTCTATGTAACCCTAGCCCCCTCCGGTGTCTATATAAACCGGAGGGTTTAGTCCGTAGGACAAAAACAATCAGAATCATAGGCTAGCTTCTAGGGTTTAGCCTCTACGATCTCGTGGTAGATCTACTCTTGTAGTACTCATATCATCAAGATCAATCAAGCAGAAAGTAGGGTATTACCTCCATCGAGAGGGCCCGAACCTGGGTAAAACATCGTGTCCCTTGCCTCCTGTTACCATTAGCCTTAGACACACAGATCGGGACCCCCTACCCGAGATCCGTCGGTTTTCACACCGACAGCTAGTTTAATAAATCAATGACATTTATTTTAGAACGAAGGAAGTACTAAGTAGTGGAGGCATGATCAATGAACCTTGATGTTGAGGAGGGCCAGCTATAGAATTTTTTTAGGAAAAACTACTGTTCATCAGCATTCAACAACAAATTCAGATTTTTCGGGTGGGCCTTGGCCAGCCTGTGCCTCCACCTTTTTTAAGGGGAATATATTAATATCATGAAGATACCAATTACATCTAATCTCTACACTAATAAGAAGTCACAAAGACATCTAAGATGCACACAACCCAAAAAGAAAATATATGATAGAACCTATAGCTGAGGCATAGGGAATGACTTTCATTTTCTCTCTATCTTCTGCGGTGGTCGGGCATTGAGTCTGACTCAACTTCACACGTTGTTACACAGGCAAGAACCCTTTCTTTGACTGATCCATTTTGAATTTCTTAAAAACTTTATCAAGGTATGTGCTTTGTGAAAGTCCAATTAAGCGTCTTGATCTATCTCTATATATCTTGATGCCCAATATATAAGCAGCTTCACCAAGGTATTTCATTGAAAAATTCTTATTCAAGTATCCTTTTATGGTATCCAGAAATTCTATATCATTTCGAATTAACAATATATTATCCACATATAATATTAAAAATGCTATAGAGCTCTCACTCACTTTCTTGTAAATACAGGTTTCTTCAAAAGTCTGTATAAAACCATATGCTTTGATCACACTATCAAAGCACGTATTCCAACTCCGAGAGGTTTGCACCAGTCCATAAATGGATCGCTAGAGCTTGCACACTTTGTTAGAACCTTTAGGATTGACAAAACCTTTTGGTTGCATCATATATAACTCTTTTTAAGAAATCCATTAAGGAATGCAGTTTTAACTTCCATTTGCCAAATTTCATAATCATAAAATGCGACAATTGCTAACATGATTCGGACAGACTTAAGCATCGCTACGGGTGAGAAGGTCTCATCATAGTCAACTCCTTGAACTTGTTGAAAACCTTTCACAACAAGTCGAGCTTTGTAGACAGTAACATTACCATCAACGTCAGTCTTCTACTTGAAGATCCATTTATTTTCTATGGCTTTCCGATCATCGGGCATGTCAATCAAAGTCCATACTTTGTTCTCATACATGGATCCCATCTCAGATTTCATGGCCTCAAGCCATTTCGCGGAATCTGGGCTCCTCATCGCTTCCTCATAGTTCGTAGGTTCGTCATGATCTAGTAACATGACTTCCAGAACAGGATTACCGTACCACTCTAGTGCGGAACGTACTCTTGGTTGCCTACGAGGTTCGATAGTAACTTCATCTGAAGTTTCATGATCATCATCATTAACTTCCTCACTAATTGGTGTAGGCATCACTGGAACTGATTTCTGTGATGAACTACTTTCCAACTCGAGAGAATGTACAATTACCTCATCAAGTTCTACTTTTCTTCCACTCACTTCTTTCGAAAGAAACTCCTTCTCTAGAAAGGATCCATTCTTAGTAACAAATATCTTGCCTTCGGATATGTGATAGAAGGTGTACCCAACAGTTTCCTTTGGGTATCCTATGAAGGCGCACTTCTCCGACTTGGGTTCGAACTTATCAGGCTGAAGCTTTTTCACATAAGCATTGCAACCTCAAACTTTAAAAAATGACAGCTTAGGTTTCTTGCCAAACCATAGTTCATACGGTGTCATCTCAATGGATTTAGATGGTGCCCTGTTTAACGTGAATGCAATTGTCTCTAATGCATAACCCCAAACCTATAGTGGCAAATCAGTAAGAGGCATCATAGATCGCACCATATCTAATAAAGTACGGATACGACGTACGGACACACCATTACGCTGTGGTGCTCCAGGGGGCGTGAGTTGTGAAACTATTCCACATTGTTTCAAATGAAGACCAAACTCACAACTCAAATATTCGCCTCCGCAATCAGATCGTAGAAACTTTATTTTCTTGTTACGATGATTTTCCACTTCACTCTAAATTTCTTTGAACTTTTCAAATGTTTCAGACTTATGTTTGATTAAGTAGATATACCCATATCTGCTAAAATCATCTGTGAAGGTCAGAAAATAATGGTACCCGCCGCGAGCCTCAATAATCATCAGACCGTATACATCAGTATGTATTATTTCCAATAAGTCAGTGGCTCGCTCCATTGTTCCGGAGAACAGAGTGTCTTAGTCATCTTGCCCATGAGGCATGGTTCGCAAGCATCAAGTGATTCATAATCAAGTGATTCCAAAAGCCCATATGCATGGAATTTCTTCATGCGCTTTACACCAATATGATCTAAACGGCAGTGCCACAAATAAGTTGCATTATCATTATTAACTTTGCATCTTTTGGCATCAATATTATGAATATGTATATCACTACAATCGAGATTCAACAAAAATAGACCACTCATCAAGGGTGGATGACCATAAAGATATTACTCATATGAATAAAACAATCATTATTCTCTGATTTAAATGAATAATCGTTTCGCATCAAACAAGATCTAGATATAATGTTTCATGCTCAACGCTGGCACCAAATAACAATTATTTAGGTCTAAAACTAATCCCGAAGGTAGATGTAGAGGTAGCGTGCCGACGGTGATCACATCGACCTTGGAACCATTTCCGACGCGCATCATCACCTTGTCCTTAGCCAATCTTCGTTTAATTTGTAGACCCTGTTTCGAGTTGCAAATATGAGCAACAGAACCAGTATCAAATACCCAGGCGCTACTATGAGCATTACTAGATCATTGATGGCGCGCGTTGCTGCGCCCGTCTATTTTGACTCATGGTTGTTAGGGATATAAAGTAATTTGCATACATTTGTATGTGTAAGTATAAGTATTATGCTTTTCTTGTGCTTTGTTCTTATCATCTTTATTTTCCAATATAGTGGTATGTAAATGAAAAGTAATCTGACTGGTTAGCAAGAAAGTAGTGTGGTATGTGTTGTTATGCGCGCCCAATTTTTTTATATAATAATACAAACTCCTACTAATGCATAGTGGCATGAAATATGAAAATTGTAATACTACTTTTTTTTGTCTTTTAAGAACAACAATGGTAATAGAATTTCCTGCTAATAAGTAGTGGAATGATATATGAAAAATTAAATACTAAACAAGTTTTTGTCTTTTAAGAACATTAATGAATTGAACTCTTTCTCATTTAAGAGAACATAGCACTGATCAATATACTTGTTCATAAAAGAACAATAAACAATAGACATAGGAGACTAAATATGTCTGCTTGAGTAGTAAGACCAATCACTATACAAAATATACACCACAAACACATAGCATCCAAAATGGCCTCACAAATTCCCCAACTTTGAGCAAAAGGAACTCAAGATTCAAGGGCCTCACGCAACTATATGATATGCAATATTTAGAACGTTGAATAATGCCCTTGCAGGTTCTCATGATCTCTTTCAAGGCTGCATATATCCTGGTTTTTGAAACATGATTCAAAGCCAATATTTAAATCTACATGAGAATTTCAGCAAACACTCATTTGAGAATTTACTTAACTAAGACAATATATGTGTAGCTACTTGAAGGAGCAAACCTTACAACATGCAATTTGCTTGATTTGCATCTCCAGCTACTCCTGGTTAAGTGACAAAAGAACAGCTGGAAAACCCTTCATTTTGTAGTGTTGTACTCCCTCCATCTCAAAATAAGTATCTTAACCTTACTATACATGGCATCAGGCTGCTACTTTTACCTTCAAACATGCCGCAACAATAGTGACTGAACACGCATACATACTACTACCTTACTTGACTTAAGATCTTTGTTTTCCTGACAACTATCAACACTGCAAAAGACATTAGTCATGTCCTGAGAAGCACTCAGAGTTGAACTTCTTGTATATTAAAGAATGGGCATTACCCATGATAAGAGCACAAAATGCTTACAGACAGCATTGAGATGTGCTCCTTCCTTAAGATTCACAATAATCTGCTAAGTGTTATATGTGCGCACACACCCTGCACTTTAAGATCGTGTTGATAACGCCACAGAAGTTTAGAAGGAATGTAGCCCCTGTTGGCACAACAATACATGATCAGACCAAAATCTCAGACCAAATCAGTGTTCTTTTTTCACGTACCATTGAACAGAGATTCATTAGCAATTTTTTCAGAGAATAGTTCGCCGTCATGCTGGGCACTGATACAAGCCCTCAGGTACTCAACATGCTTTCGTGTGGATACTTCATATGTGCCCCTTGAGACTCCAGAAACCCACTCATGCATGTACCTACTTCTTGCCTTCTTACCATCATGTTATCTCCAAGTATGTACCTGATCCGCAAAATGGCAATCACATATTATCCCTCTATGTTGTTGCAAACACATACTGATTTATGAATGTTACCCATAGAATTAAGTATGCTGTATTTTTGCACAAGAAAAATATGAATCAAACTATTCTTATTTGTGGAATTACTACATAAATCTAAGGAATTTACTGAAGATGTGCAGCGCAATGCAAGAATCCTGAGTCTGAAAAGGCTGCGACTTACCCAGTCCGGTGCATGAAATCCAGTTGTAGATGAGGTTGAGCACGCGTAGGTTCATCAGTTCCCAGAGCCCCTCGACATTTGTGATCTTATTCCACGACATATCCAGTGAGTGCAGACCCTTCGACAGCGATCTGGGTGGTATATTTATGTTATGAAAATCTAGCGAGGAAATTCTTCATTTTGATGCAAGGGAATAAAACCGATGCTATCGATACAACTTCTCGTCTTATTTACATCTGATGTTCAAAGTCAAGATACCTATATCTCGCAAAATCAGCATAAGACTATCACAACGTCATACATGGCCGCACAAAAATTCAGGATGCCTCAACGTGAGCATGCTTCTCTCAGTAAAAAAATGTGACCATGTTGTTCAGTAAAAGAGCAGTACCTCCTCGTATGCTCTGGGAATATTGGATGTTCTTTAGGTGCTCCACGCTTTGTTTTATTGCCTTGTTGAATTTGGTCTTGCTCCCGGCGAATTGTACGACTAACACAGTTAAACTTATTCAGAAAAAAGAGTAAAATCATGAGTGAATTTTCAATAAAATGGCTCTATTATTTCAAGGTATAAGCATGGCCAAAAAGATGTACATGATTGATATTAGATACTTTGCACAAGAAAATCTTAACTACAGAAGAAAAAATTGTATAAAAATACATATGGACGCTGTTGTTATATAGTTCCTAAAGCCGCAAGGATGACTGAAATCCTTGAAGCGGTAGCATTTTCTTATTTGTCCAGAGGGATACTAATCCATATCTTTTTTTTTTCTGGCAGTGAAATCTTTGTTGTTCATTGACGAAAGTAAACAGGACAACTAATGTTCTTATAGGCTGACACTGTATACGTTTTTTCCTCTTCTAGTACTACCCCTTTACTCCCTGAATAGCTTTGCGATTAGCCTGATCAGTCGTCTCTTTGGAGTTAGCTTGTGTATAAATTGCTGCTGGGAAATCATGTATAAGAAACAAATGTCCTTATACACCATAGGAATAGGACTGACTACATTCTTTGAGGGACAAACTGGACAACTGATTTCAGATCCTCAATGGTGCATAGATATAAGATGTAGGTACTGGAAAACAATTGTACCTATCCAGGAGCAAATTCTCAGTTCCGACTGATACATACACTCTGGGATATAGAACCTTCGAGCGAACGAGCAGGGCAATTCCTATAACAAGCAACAGTCAACAAGAAGTCAGATGCATCATAAGGGGAGTGAGCAAGATGCCAAGCAAAATGGAAACTGTGAAAAACATGTCTGACAAATGACTACAAGGAATGAAGAAAGGAAAATATCCTACACAGAATGATATATGAGCAATCGGAGGATGTAGTAATGCAGCGATGGCAGAAATTATTTCATCATCGGCACCAGAGAGGTTGACTGTGTGGAGGTTGGAGAAGGCCGCGATCATCGGCACGACCTTGAGGCCCATCCTAGGGATGTGCGCAATGGAGGAGAAGTCGTTGAGGCGCTGGACGATGTTGTTGGTCTGGGCAACGTCGTCCACCGCCGCGCAGGCAGTCCAGCCGCCCCATTTGGATCGGGCCATGGGGTTGCCTCAGAGATCCATCGACCTCGAGCGGTAGTGGTTCTAGTGGCAGTGCCAGTGGCGGCACAACTTCACCGGAGCACTTTTGCTTGAACGAGCAGCCATGGCGTCGATCAGAATAGCCTGCGGCGGCGGATCCCCTTCCCCCCTCGCGTTGAGCAAATTTTTTCAGGAGGGACAATGATGGATCGATCTGGGGACGGCGGACGCATCCCATCCCATCTCTCCCGCACAGCTCGGTGGATCCAATCAACCAACGCACACCGGCCGCTCCTCTCCATTCTGCGCTGCTCCACTACGCGCCTCGCACGCGGTCGCTCCCATCCGCCGCGCCGCTCGCGTCGGCAGGCAGCCGCCAATGCAATCCGAGGGCATGTCAGGCGGCGCAATCGGAACAGAGCAGGGTCGTGAACGTGGTTTAGGGCTTCGTCTTATGTTGGATAGGATGATAGAAAAGGCCAGCATGGTAGAAAAGGCCCAGTAGGCCCAATTGAACGTGAGAGACCCAAAAATGCCACCGGAGTAGCTGCCTGAAAAGCCCAGTGCAGCCTGACGCGCGAGTTAGCCTGCGAACGAGATTTAGGTGGGACTAATAACGAATTTGATGGCCAAAAACGACTAAAAATGACGATCTAACGGCCAAAAATGTTGATGGCCTGAGAGGGCTGGGAGGGTGCTCAGTTTTAATATATGTAAATAGGTACACATCAATAACATGTATATCAAATATACCTTTAATTTCACTTTGCCATCCTTCTTATCCGCCAAATACTTGGGGCAGTTCCGCTTCCAGTGACCAATCCCTTTGCAGTAGCAACACCCAGTTTCAAGCTTAGGTCCAGACTTGGGCTTTTTCTTGAGAGCAGCAACTTGCTTGCTATTCTTCTTGAAGTTCCCTTTCTTTCCTTTGCCTTTTCTTGAAACTAGTGGTCTTGTTAACCATCAACACTTGATGCTCCTTCTTGATTTCTACCTCCGCAGCCCTGAGCATTGCGAAGAGCTCGGGAATCGTCTTGTTCATCCCTTGCATATTGTAGTTCATCACGAAGCCTTTATAGCTTGGTGGCAGTGATTGAAGAACTCTGTCGATGACACTATCATCCGGAGATTAACTCCCAGCTGAGTCAAGTGGTTATGGTACCCAGACATTCTGAGTATGTGTTCACTGACAGAACTGTTCTCCTTCATCTTGCACCTATAGAACTTGTTGGAGACTTCATATCTCTCAACTCGGGCATTTGCTTGAAATATTAACTTCAACTTCTGGAACATCTCATATGCTCCATGCCTTTCAAAACGTCTTTGAAGTCCCGATTCTAAGCCGTAAAGCATGGCACGCTGAACTATCATGTAGTCATCAGATTTAGCTTGCCAGACGTTCATAATGTCCGAAGTTCCTCCTGCAGCAGGCCTTGCACCTAGCGGTGCATCAAGGACGTAATTCTTCTGTGCAGCAATGAGGATAATCCTCAAGTTATGGACCTAGTTCGTGTAGTTGCTACCATCATCTTTCAACTTAGCTTTCTCTAGGAACGCATTAAAATTCAAGGGAACGGTAGCATGGGCCATTAATCTACAACATAGATATGGAAAAACTATCAAGACTAAGTTCATGATAAATTTAAGTTCAATTAATCATATTACTAAAGAACTCCCACTTAGATAGACATCCCTCGAGTCTTCTAAATGATCACGCGATTCATATCAAATAAACCACATCTGATCATCACGTGAGATGGAGTAGTTTTCAATGGTGAATATCTCTATGTTGATCATATCTACTATATGATTCACGTTCGACCTTTCGGTCTCAGTCTTCCGAGGCCATGTCTGTACATGCTAGGCTCGTCAAGTTTCACCCAAGTATTCCGCACATGCAAAACTGTCTTGCACCTGTTGTATGTGAACGTAGAGCTTGTCACACCTGATCATCACGTGGTGTCTCGGCACGACGAACTGTCACAACAGTGCATACTCAGGGAAAACACGTATACCTTGAAATTTAGTGAGGGGTCATCTTATAATGCTACCGTCATACTAAGCAAAATAAGATGCATAAAAGATAAACATCACATGCAATCAAATATGTGACATGATATGGCCATCATCATCTTGTGCCTTTGATCTCCATCTCTAGAGCACCGGCATGATCTCCATCGTCACCGGCTTGACACCTTGATCTCCATCGTAGCGCCGTTGTCGTCTCGCCAACTATTGCTTCTACAACTATCACTACCGCATAGTGATAAAGTAAAGCAATTACATGGCGATTGCATTTCATACAATAAAGCGACAACCATAAGGCTCCTGCCAGTAGTCGATAACTTCTACAAAACATGATCATCTCATACAATAACGTATATCACATCATGTCTTGACCATATCACATCACAACATGCCCCGCAAAAACAAGTTACACGTATCTACTATGTTGTTGCAAGTTTTACGTGGCTGCTACGGGCTTCTAGTAAGAACCGTTCTTACCTACGCATCAAAACCACAACGATTTTTCGTCAAGTGTGTTGTTTTAAGTTTCAATAGGGACCGGCCGTAGTCAAATTTGATTCAACTAAAGTTGAAGAAACAGACACCCGTCAGCCACCTTTACGCAAAACAAGTTGCATGTCTATCGATGGAACCGGTCTCATGAACGTGGTCATGTAAGGTTGGTCCGGGCCGCTTCATCCAACAATACCGCCGAATCAAAATAAGACGTTGGTGGTAAGCAGTATGACTACGATCGCCCACAACTCTTTGTGTTCTACTCGTGCATATCATCTACGCATAAACGTGGCTCTGATACCATTGTTGGGGAACGTAGCATGCAATCTCAAAAAAAATCTACGATCATGCAAGATCTATCTAGGAGATGCATAGCAACAAGCGGGGGAGAGTGTGCCCACGTACCCTCGTAGACCGAAAGCGGAAGCGTTAGCTTAACGCAGTTGATGTAGTCGAACGTCTTCGCGATCCAACCGATCAAGCACCGAACGTATGGCACCTTCGAGTTTTGCACACATTCAGCTCGATGACGTCCCTCGAACTCTTGATCCAGCAAAGTGTCGAGGGAGAGTTTCGTCGGCACGACGACGTGGTGACGGTGATGGTGATGTGATCTGCGCAGGGCTTCGCCTAAGCACTAAGACAATATGATCGGAGGAGTAAACTATGGAGGGGGCACCGCACACGGCTAAGAGAACAATTGATGTACTTTGGGGTGCCCCCTGCCCCCGTATATAAAGGAGGAGAGGGGAGGAGGCCGGCCCTAAGGGGTGCGCCAAGTGTGGGGAAAACCCACTAGGACTCCTAGTCCTAGTCGGTTTCCCCCTACCTTCTCATGGAGGGGGAAAGGGGGAAGGGGAAGGAGAGGGGGAGGAAAGGGGGCCGCGCCCCCCTCCCCTTGTCCAATTCGGACTGCCCATGGGGGGGTGCTACCCCTTGTAGGTTGCCCTCTCTCTCCCCCTATGGCCCATAGTAGCCCATTACTTTTCCCGGGGGATTCCGGTAACCCCTCGGTACTCCGATAAATATCTGAAATGCTTTGAAACCATTCTGTGTCCAAATATTGTCGTCCAATATATCAATATTTACACCTCGACTATTTCGAGACTCCTCGTCATGTCTGTTATCTCATCCGAGACTCCGAACAATCTTAAGCCACCAAAACACATAACTCATAATACAAATCGTCATCAAACGTTAAGCGTGCGGACCCTACGGGTTCGAGAACTATGTAGACATGACCGAGACACATCTCCGATCAATAACCAACAGCGGAACCTGCATGCTCATATTGGTTCCTACATATTCTACGAAGATCTTTATCGGTCAAACCGCAATGACAACACACGTCATTCCCTTTCTCATCGATATGTTACTTGCCCGAGATCTGATTGTCGATATCCTCATACCTAGTTCAATCTTGTTACCGGCAAGTCTATTTACTCATTTCGTAATACATTATCTCACAACTAACTCATTAGTCACATTGCTTGCAAGGCTCATCGGGATATGCATTACCGAGAGGGCCCAGAGATACCTCTCCGATACTTGGAGTGACAAATTCTAATCTTGATCTATGCCAACCCAACAAATACCTTCAGAGATAGCTGTAGAGTATCTTTATAATCACTCAGCTACGTTGTGACGTTTGATAGCACACAAGGTGTTCCTCCGATATTTAGGAGTTGCATAATCTCATAATCAAAGGAATATGTACAAGTCATGAAGAAAGCAATAGCAATAAACTTAATGATCATTATGCCAAGCTAACGGATAGGTCTTGTCCATCACATCATTCCTCTAATGATGTGTTCCCGTTCATCAAATGACAACATATATCTATGGTTAGGAAACTAAACCATTTTTGATTAACGAGCTAGACTAGTCGAGGCTTACTAGGGACTCTGTGTTTTATCTATGTATTCACACATGTATCAAGTTTCCGGTTAATACAATTCTAGTGTAAATAATAAACATTTATCATGATATAAGAAAATATAAATAACAATTTTATTATTGCCTCTATGGCATATTTCCTTCAGCCAAGCCCATGCTACTCTCTCCGTCCGGATTTATTAGACCCAAGAGCCGAAGCACAAAGACGAGGAAAAAACACACTTCGGGAAATAAATCTCCTACACCACATTTTCAAAAAAAAAATCTCCTACACCACATGAAGCGGGCGCGCATAACGTCTCGCTTGTTGCGAGACGTAGGGCAGCCTCGCCTGCGGCGCGAGCGAGCGCGAGACTGGGCCAGCCCAGCTCGTGGCAAGCCACTAGCAACAGCCTTGTTTTTTCTGGGTTTTTACGCGTTTTATTTTACTTTTTACTTTCTTTTTTTACTTTTGAAATACTTCTAAATATATATATTTACAAAATAAATTTTAGATAAAACATTTGAAAATGTTAATCATGCATTTTAGAAAAAATTTAAATGTATAGAATTTTTTCGGTGTATACCTAAAAAGTACAATGTGTATGAAAAAATAAACATAAAAATATAAGTTTTCTAAAAAGTTAATCATGTATTTTAAAAATATAAATGTGTATAAAAATGTTTCCGATATACAAAAAATGTACGATGTGCATGGTAAAATAGATATAAAATATATAATTTTTAGAAAATGTTAATCATATATTTAAAAAAGTTAAATATGTATACAAAAATGTTTCTAATGTATAAAAAATGTGCAAAATATGTAAAAAATTATAAATAATGTTAATCATGTATCTGAAATATGCTAAACGTTTATACATAGAATGTTCTTGATGTATATAAAAAATATACAATGTTTGTGAAGAAAGGGGACATAAAAAATAGTATATGTTTATAAAAATGTTAATGTTGTATGTCCTAAATGTTAAACGTGTACCTAACAAATGTTCCTGATGCCTAAAAAAATGTACTACATGTATGAAAAATTAGACATCAGAACAATCTAAGAAAACGAAGGAAACAAGAAAGGAAGGAGCAAAACCAGTAAAAACCATGACAGAAATGAAAAATATGATGAAAAAACAAGGAAAAAAACCATGAAAAAAACCCGGCAGGAAAAACAGAAAGAAAAAATGAATATAATGAGTAAAATCTTCAGGCGAAGGGAGCATATATCGCGCTACATGCAGTGGCTACCACGCACCAGTAACGATGCACCAGAGGATAGCTCTTCTTTTACACATCAATCATATAAATAACCAGCGTGATGGTAATATGACGGACCTAAAAATACGTAGTCACTTCCCTGGCTTAGGGGCTCAGTAAACGGAGAGTATACATAGTACATACTACTCGCTTCGTCTAAAAATAAGGGTAGCTAGTTTAATAAATCAGTGACATTTATTTTAGCATGAAGAGAGTACTAAGTGGTGGAGGCATGTTAGACTGTATTTACATGTGTATATTGTAACGTTGTATACCACCTCATTATATATATATATGTGATAGGCCACCTCTAGAGGGTTGTGCCGGTTCCCCCAAAGCCTATTGTCTTACATGGTATCACGCTAGGTTACGTCCGCTTCCGCCTAAAAACCCTAAACTGCCGCCGCCGCCGCCGCCACTGCCGCCGCCGCCGCGCCCGCCGCCGCCGTCGCCCGACTGCTATGACGTCCGCCGCTGCGTCCGGCTCCACCGCCACCGGTTTTCTGCCGGCCTCCCTCGCGGCACTTCTCTCGAGGCCGCTGGATGCCGCCTCCCTTCAGGCGCCGATCGGGACACGGAGCGTCGGCTCCCTCTTCGCGCTCCCGCCGGCTGCTACTTCGCCCGGGCAGGTGCTTGTGGTCCACACCACCGCCGCCCCGTCAACCGCGGCTGTCGCGCCCTCGGCCACTGCGCCGCTGGTGGCGGAGGACGTGGCGCTGGCAGGCTTCGCGGCGTCAACCGCGGCCATCGCGCCCTCTGTCACCGCGCCGGCTGCCCCTCCGACTGTCTCCATGGTGTTCTCACCTCAGCCAGTCTCCTCGATGGGATCGCAGCCGCCGCCGCCGTTTCACTTCGGCCATCTCATCACCATCAAGTTGTCGTCGGACAATTACATCTTCTGGCGCGCGCAGGTTCTTCCGCTTCTTGGGAGTCACTACCTGCTTGGCTATGTCGATGGCTCTCTCCCTTGCCCTCCTGCGCTGGTTGACAGCGTGCATGGTCCGGTCTATAATCCGGCTCACCGTGTCTGAACAGGGCAGGATCAGGCGAACCTCTCCTCCATCCAGGGGTCGCTCTCTCCGGCCGTTGCTGGGCTTGTTGTCTTCGCCAAGACGTCCCACGAGGCATGGACTATTCTTGAGCGCTCGTTTGCAGCACAGTCGCAGGCTCGTGTATCTGGGCTCCGTCGCCAACTTGGGGAGTGTCAGAAGCTTGACTCCACCGCCACTGAGTTCTACAACAAAGTCAAGAGTCTCGCCGACACGCTGGCCTCCATTGGACAGCCCCTCACCGACTCCGAGTTCAACTCGTTTATCGTCAATGGTCTTGATGAGGAGTATGACGCCCTAGTCGAGATCATCAATGAGAGGGGCAACTCCACGCCCATGCCAGCACACGAGGTCTTTTCACGCCTCCTGCTTACTGAGCAACGAGTCGAGACGTGCCGATCCAGGGGCAACGGCGCCCTCTCGGTAAACGCCGCCACCAAGGGTGGTCGCTCCTCTGCTTCATCCAGGGCTCCTTCGGGGCAGTCACCACCACCCGCCTCGGCTCCTCCTCCTACTGCGACGCTACCAGGGGCTGGCGGTCCACGTGTGTGCCAGCTTTGTGGTCGCGATGGGCACTGGGCCTCGAAGTGTCACAAGCGCTTCCAGCAGGGTTTTCTTGGTCTTGGCAATGACGGGAAGGATACACGCAACTTTGCTCGTCAGGTCGCCATGGCTGATCATCCGCCGCCGCAGAAGCCACAGGGACACACTCAGTCCTACTCCATTGATCCCCACTGGTACATGGACTCTGGGGCGACAGAGCACCTGACCAGTGAGATGGGGAAGCTTCACACTCGTGAACCCTACCATGGCTCCGACAAGATCCACACCGTCAATGGAGCAGGTATGCACATCTCTCATATTGGTCAAGCATCACTTCTCACTAGACATGCCAATAGGAGTCTTCAACTTCGCAATGTTCTTCGAGTTCCATCTGTGACACGTAATCTTCTTTCAGTTTCTAAACTCACTCGTGATAATAATGTGCTTTGTGAATTTCATCCTTTTGATCTTTTTATTAAGGATCGGGGCACGAGGGACATTCTTCTTAGTGGGCGGCTGTGCCAAGGTCTCTATCGTCTGGAGCATCCTGGCGTCGCTCGCGTCTTCAGTGGAGTTCGGGTATCTCCGTCACAGTGGCATGCTCGTCTTGGTCACCCGGCCACACCTATTGTCCGGCATGTTTTGCGTCGTCATGAGCTTCCTAGTGTGTCTAGTAATAAAGATGTAGCAGTGTGTGATGCTTGTCAGCAGGGGAAGAGTCATCAACTTCCTTTTTCGGAGTCCAGTCGTGAGGTGAAACATCCTTTAGAACTTGTGTTTTTAGATGTATGGGGTCCTGCTCAGACTTCTGTTAGTGGTCATAATTATTATATCAGTTTTGTTGATGCTTACAGCCGCTTTACCTGGCTTTATCTTATCAAACGTAAATCTGATGTGTTAGACATTTTTGTTCAGTTCCAAAAACATGTTGAACGCCTTCTCAAGCACAAAATTGTTCATGTTCAGTCGGACTGGGGTGGCGAGTATCACAACCTCAACTCCTTCTTTTAGTCGCTTGGGATCACTCCGTTTAGCATGTCCACATACACATCAGCAGAATGGTTCAGTAGAACGTAAGCATCGTCACATTGTTGAAGCTGGTCTGACTCTTTTGGCCCATGCATCTGTTCCGTTTCGTTTTTGGAGTGATGCTTTCACCACTGCATGTTTTCTCATCAATCGTACTCCCACTCGTGTTTTGAATATGAAGACTCCCATTGAAGTTCTCCTTAATGAACAACCGGACTACACCTTTCTCAAGGTGTTTGGGTGTGCTTGCTGGCCCCATCTCCGTCCATATAACAAGCGTAAGCTCGAGTTTCGTTCCAAGAAGTGTGTTTTTCTTGGTTATAGCTCTCTTCATAAAGGATACAAATGTCTTCATGTTTCCACTAATCGTGTCTACATCTCTCGGGATGTTGTGTTTGATGAGCATATTTTTCCCTTTGCCAACCTCCCTGTGTCCACTACCGAGCCACCTGTCATGCATTCATCCTCTGTTGCTTCTGACCAATTTGATGATGTTGCATATTCTCCTCTATTGTTGCCTAACCATGGTGCAGGCACTGGTCATGGGGCTCGTTTGGAGATTCTGGAAGCGCCATCTTCCTCTTCGTTGCCATCGCCTTCATCCTCGGCACCTTCTGTTGTGCATGAGGAGCACATGGCGCCCCTGCATGGCCTCGGTTTCCGTGCTCATGCACGGCCGATCGACGTCCTGGCCCGGTCGCCTCTGGCTTCTGGGCTGCCTTCGCCATCGTCGCGCCCTGCAACCCCGCCGACTGGGCCGGCCTCCTCGATCCCCGTCTCGCCCAGGGCGTCGGGGCAGTCATCACCAGGCATGGCCTTGCCCGCCCCTGCCTCGCCCAGGGTGTCTGGGCCCTTCTCACCAGGGCCGGCCTCGCCTGCTCTCGCCTCGCCAAGGCCGTCTGGGCCGGTGTCACTGGAGCTGGCCTCGCCCACCCTCGGTTCGCCCATGGCCTCTGAGCCCCTGTCGTCGGGCCAGTCTTCGCCATGCAGCCCGGAGTCGTCTGTCCCGAGCTCGCCTGAGGTGATTCCTGCATCTCCGGCGACCGTCACGTCTCCGTCACCTTCGCCTCCGCCGGCTCCTGCTGCTTCTCTACGTCCACATACGCGCAGTCGGAGTGGTATTTTTCAGCCTAAGCAACGTCACGATGGCACAGTTGCTTGGTTAGCGGCGTGCATGTCTGCTGCTCTCGCAGATCCATCCTCTGAGCCACACACGTATCAAGCTGCTATGCGCATTCCTCATTGGAGAGAGGCCATGGAGCAGGAGTATCAAGCGCTTCTTCGCAATCAGACATGGACTCTTGTTCCTCCACAATCACGGGTAAATGTCATTGATTCCAAATGGGTTTTTAAAGTGAAGAGGCATTCTGATGGGTCCATTGAGCGCTATAAGGCTCGTCTGGTTGCTCGTGGTTTTCGACAGCGTTTTGGACTTGACTATGAAGACACCTTCAGTCCAGTGGTCAAGCCTACTACCATCAGACTTCTTCTCTCTCTGGCTGTTACTCGAGGTTGGTTTCTTCGTCAGCTTGATGTTCAAAATGCTTTTCTTCATGGTGTCTTGGCGGAGGAGGTTTACATGCGCCAGCCTCCGGGTTTCTCCGATCCGGATCGCCCTGATCATCTCTGTCGTCTGTCCAAGGCAATTTATGGTCTGAAGCAGGCTCCTCGTGCTTGGCATGCTCGTCTTGCAATGGCTCTTCGTGCTCATGGTTTTGCATCATCAACTGCTGACTCCTCATTGTTTCTTTTTCAAAGGCCTGAGGTTACTATGTACTTGTTGGTCTATGTAGATGATATCATTTTGGTCAGCTCCTCTCAGTCGGCTGCTACTGCGCTTATTCGCTCACTTGGTGCTGATTTTGCGGTCAAGGACCTTGGGAAGCTTCATTACTTTCTTGGTGTGGAGGTTACTTCTCGTGCTGCTGGCCTTGTTATGACGCAGAAGAAGTACTCTCTGGATTTGTTGCAGCGAGCTGGGATGCTTAAGTGCAAACCGACGACTACACCCATGTCTACCACCGATAAGCTCAATGCTGTTGATGGTGTGCTTCTTTCTTCTTCTGATGCGACCGAGTACCGGAGTATTGTTGGTGGGCTCCAGTACTTGACGATCACGCGACCAGACATTTCCTATGCTGTTAACCGAGTCTGCCAGTATCTGCAGTCATCCCGTGACACTCATTGGTCTGCTGTTAAGCGGATTTTGCGCTATATTCGTTTCACGGTGGCTCATGGTTTGCATATTCGGCCGTCTGACTCTGGTTGTCTTTCAGCATATTCTGATGCAGACTGGGATGGCAATCCGGATGACAGGCGATCCACGGGGGGTTATACTGTCTTCTTTGGCTCTAACCTGATTGCCTGGAGTGCTCGGAAATAGGCTACTGTCTCACGTAGCAGTACTGAGGCTGAGTATAAGGCTGTGGCCAATGCCACATCAGAGATTATCTGGGTACAGTCCTTGCTTCAGGAGTTAAGTATACCCCAATCACAGCCTCCTGTTCTTTGGTGTGATAACATCGGTGCTACATACCTTTCTGCAAATCCGGTATTCCATGCCCGAACGAAACACATTGAAGTTGACTATCACTTTGTGCGTGAATGTGTCTCTCAGAAGCAACTACAGATCAAGTTTATTTCTTCCAAGGATCAACTTGCTGATATCTTCACCAAGCCATTGCCTTTGCCACAGTTTGAGACTTGCAGGCGCAATCTTACCCTTCTAGATTCATTAGAAAGTGGCTAAGATTGAGGGAGGGTGTTAGACTGTATTTACATGTGTATATTGTAACGTTGTATACCACCTCATTATATATATATGTGATAGGCCACCCCTAGAGGGTTGTGCCGGTTCCCCCAAAGCCTATTGTCTTACAAGGCATGATCAATGAATCTTGATGTTGGGGAGGGCCAGATATAGAAAAGATTCAGGAAAAACTATTGTTCATCAGCATTCAACAACAAATTCAGATTCTTCGGGCCGGCCTTGGCCGGCCTCCGCCTCCACCCCTATTTTTTAAAGAAGAGAATAAATTAATATCGTGAAGCTACACCTAATCTCTACACTGATAAAAAGTCATAAAAACATCTAAGATGCACACAATCCAAAAAAAAGAATTTTTTTAATAAAAATGGTCTCATTGAAGTGATCAACTCCTCTCAGCATCAGTACACAACCACCATCAAAGACAGCACCCGAAAAATATAAAAAGTCTCCAAAAGCAACACCTTCAAGAAGAAAACAGTGCACAAGCGCCGTCATCGCTCAATCCAAGATCATAGGTTTTCACCCTAGTGAAAGACCGAGCTCTCTAAACAATACCTTCAACAAAGCAATTGCCAAGCACAACCAAAAGGCCAGACCTTACGTTTTCACCCTGAAAGTCACGATTTGGCACCCGAGGAGCACCACCAAAAATGAAATCCTCCTCCGCCACCGCCTCCACTTGACATTGTTGCTATTGAAAGTTATCAAACGCTGGCTGATTCCATCGCCTACGAGGCCCCCTCCACCTTATTGATCCTCGGATCTTAGCCATCAAGACTTTCTCCGCCGTTGTCTTTTCCATGAAAATCGAGATGCCGACATGTTTCATGGTGTCATCAAACAACAGAGCTTTGCGTCGCGCCCTCCTGAAGCCGCGTAGGCTGATATGGACGCGCACGACCGGATACTATCCGATACAGATATCCTTGGGCAAGATCTTCGACAGTAATTCCAGAACACGTTGATGGCCAGGTCGAGGAGGACCGATCATGCAAATATTTGCCGTGATGCGACAAAAGCACAAGGACCGCCACCACACCGCTGCGTCCACCATGCCGACACCATTGCCGCCACGACGGAGGAAACCGACCCTCGCTGCCCATAGCCTGCAACTCCAAGCGCCAGACCTAACGGAACTGACACCCGCCATCACGCCGCGTCGGCCCGCCCCGCCACCTTCGCCACACAACAGCCGCCACATCCACGCACCACCGCGTCCAAGGCCCGGCCGTCCGAGACGCCGCCGCAACGCCCTGCGAGAGCACTGCGCTCCCCGCCCGCTCGCCATGCGCCGCGTCGTAGCCAACAGGGGAGGAAGGATAAGAGGCCTCACTGGCAGCTGGGCGAACGGCGGTGCCCTCTGGTGGCGGCGAGGGGAGGGGAAGGCGGGGAGCAGGTGCAGGCAGCGGTGGCTAGGATTTCGCCCAGCCGCCCTGCCTCCGCCCCTGTCTACACAGTATATAGTTTGCTACACAAAAGAAAGACTATACAGTACATACTACGAAAACAAAGGCAAATCACGCGGGGCTAGCAAATCCACATCTGACAGTAACGCGTACATTGTAGTCGACTGAGCGCTTTCATTTTTTTTATAGTATTGTACTATTACGAGTCAAATTTTGACCATCCCCAGGACTAACCAAACATGAGGTGTGTGCCACAAAATTATATCACTGAATTTGTGTTTGAAAGAGATTTCTCGTGGTATACATATAGTGTATGCTTCACTAGTGAAATTTGTCGTCAAACTTTAACCTAAAATGCGAGGGGGCACAATAAAATTGGATGGAGGAAGTACGATCTATCGTACTCCAACACTATAAATAAATAGCACGACCAGTATATATATATATATTTTGTAAACTTTGGCACCGCAGTACAGTTATACGAGTGGCCATACTTTCAGTTCAGGGATCGCCTGGTAATTCTCAGCCTGTGCATAAACGGGTGCATGTAGTCATAGCGATCACCTCTGGTGTAATTATGAGATTTCCATACTATTGACATATTCACAGCTACTATATGTAAACGTAATTTCTCCGTAATCTTGCAGCAACTGTAGCTGTTCACCCTCCAAATCTCCCATCTTTGTAGGAGACGAGCTTGTTGCTAGTTGAAGCGGTTGAAGAAGGAGACGACGTGGTTGTAGACGTAGTCCTTGGCGCAGGTGCCGATGACGAAGTCGGCGTGCGCGAACTGCTCCAGGTACTGCACCGTGAGCCTGTCGGGGTCGTGGCCCCGGAGGTCCCCGAGGAGGCGGCCGACGTCGCCGGGGTCGGCCAGCTCGTCCCGGCCGCCGTAGCTGAGGAAGAGCGGGAAGGCCGCCGGTATGTTGGACATGTTGTACGCCGGCGGGTCCGGCTGGCCGTACTTCTCCACGTTCACGCCCGGCCACATGTAGTCGTACTTGGACAGCACGCCGTCGCGGAACGTCTGGGCGAGGTGGACCATGGTCTTGGTGGACGTCGGCTGCGGCTCGTACTGGAGGAAGACGTCGACGGCCGAGCTGTTGAGGCAGTAGTTTTCCCCTGCCGTACACACACGCCATGGACGCACAGCTCTGTAACCTCTCGATGGATGCACGCGTAGCAGAAAGTAGTGATTGAGATTGATTAAGGGAGTGGTACCTGTGAAGTCTCTGAGGAGGTCGTAGCAGTTGGTTCCAGGATGGCGGCACAGTTCCTTGAAGAGGCTCGCCACCGCCGGCCTGCAGCAAACAATGAAGCAACAACGCGTCAGCCAGCTCCGAAGAAGCAGGAATTTAATCAGTCTCCGAACTGAAGATACTAGCGAGAGAATGAATGGCGTACGTTACTGGGTTGAACTCCGCCACACCGAGGATCGTGATGAGCTGGTTGGTCGTCAACATGGAACAAAAATCACACAGATTATACTAAGAAATTAAGTTGAGAAGAAGACCGGATTTGATGCGTCACACATCCATTTCAGCTGTACGGTACCTCTCCAACGAATGCTTTGGCGAGCAGTATGCCGAGGGGGGTGGTCATGTGGGACAGATAGGCGACCGGGGTCAGCAGCGCCGCCGACTTGAGCTTGTCCACCGTCCTGCCCTCCGAGAAGGCCGCCAGCGCCACCAGCGTCCCCTGCATACACACGTACATAAGTGCCAGAAGCAGCATGGTCGACCACGAGCAACGGAGGAGGAATGGGCCGAGACTGAGAAAGCTCTGAACGGCTTGTTTACTTACCATGGAGTGGCCGAGGAAGTGCGGCTTCTGCCCGGTGTGGCTGCAGACGTAGTCAACCAAGCTCGGCATGTCGTTCACCACCAGGTCGTCCCAGGACCAGTCCCAGTACCTCTGCCCACGATAGGTGCAACGTTAATTAATCAGGACAACTAATTTAATTGGCCAGGGTATCCATCCATCCTTGACTACTGTAGTAGGAGTAGGTACCCGGGAGTAGGAGTCGAGGGAGACGTGGCGGCTGCTCCACCTGGTGCCCCTGTTGTTGACCACCCACACGTCGAAGCCGCTGTCCGCGAGGATGTACGCCAACGATTCCTCCGGCGAGCTCAGCAGCCATGTCATGCCGTCCTGCATGCATGCATGCATACCCCCGCGCCGTTATTTTTGTGTCACACCCAAAGTCCCAAACGTGCAGACTCAAGGGGCAAATTTAACAGATTTGACCTATAGACGAAATCAAATCACAGAATGAACTGTCCGTGAAACTATTTCACGCGGCTGACCCGTGGCGCCTAGCTCTTAGGCGCTGCACTAGTGCAACGTCCGGGAGCTAGGCGCTGCACTAGTGCAACGCCCAGGAGCTAGGCGCTACACTGTATAGTGTGGCGCCTAGCTCTCAGGCGCTGCACACTGACTTAGTAATTTTCTGAACACATGGGTGCGATGCTGGCCGTGTAGCGCCTATCTCTAAGGCGTTGCACAGTGTAGTGTGGCGCCGTCGTGTCGGGCGTCACACAAAAAGGTCAGCCGCGTGAAATAGTTTCACAGATAGTTCATTCTATGATTTGATTTCGTCTATAGATTAAATTTGTCAAATTTACCGACTCAAGGGCACGCATGACGGCACCGATCACATCCTTTTAAGTTTGTGCCACACGACGCGGCATCCGCTTGCGTTCATGACGCCATCCATCATGAAACAGTGTTTGGCGTCATGCATGCCCCGATGATCCTAACTTATGGGAGGAAGTCTACGGGGCTATACGCGTACCGTGAGAACGCCATGCTGCAGAAGCACCGGCTGCCCCGCGCCGCCGCCGCTGGCGCGCCGCCCCCTCGGTATCCTTTGCAGGCTCAGGATGTACCCGTCCACCGTCGTCACCTACACTCCAATCAACAGGTCGATAAATCAACGGCGGGTCATCTTCTAACACGACGGGAACATCTGATCGATCTGTGTCAAGATCAGTCCGAACCGTGTGCTCTTCGCAGGGGTAGCCGAAGGGGGCCACGGCCAGCGCGCACGCGCCCACGCCCGCGGGAACACTGTCGCGCCGCCTGGTCGCGAGGTGGCCGGCCGGGACGCGGGCCTCGGCGGCGGCGGCGGCGCAGAGGATGATCAGCACGACGACCGCCGCAGGGCCCATGCTTGCTGCCCGTGCGCGCGGCGGGGCGTCCACCACTCCACTAGCTAGCTACCTCTGTGGTCTGTGCCTTGGTGGTGGCGGTGGTGCGCGGATAGTGCTGATCGAGTGCGCGCGATCGAGGGGGTATTTAAAGTGCGAGCAAGGTGGCGCGGATGGAGGCGACCGAGGTTAGTGCAGGGCGAGTGATCCGGCCGGCGAGGTGGGCTGCGCCTGGCGTACGTGTGAACGGATGGGCCGGCCGGTGAGCGGGACGAGATTCCTGCATGGTTTCCTCTTGCTTTCTTCGACTCGACACCTTTAACTGGTTGGCTCAGCTCGGCCCTGGGGATGAGCACCGGCCATGCTGCCTTGCTTGCACGGCTGCACGTCCGCTTATTTAGCATACGTGCGTTTCCACGAGCTATTTGGTCTTGCTAAATTCTAGCAAGTGTGTAACTGCAGTGCTGTACCGGGCTCTCCGAAGGTAACTGATCGACAGTCTGAAATGGTGAAACGGGATCGACATATGTCCCAGTCAAGTAACCCTAGCTACTACATGGGTGCACTTCCTGTACTATTGTGGATAGATGATTAAGGAGCGAAAATTCAATATGGGTCATACTACCATATAGTACTATTATCTCAGCGGTTGGTTTTCCTCGAGATGCACAATCATGCATGTATATGACCAAGTATTCAGCTCGGCCACTCATTTCTGCATAGTGGCAAACTAGTTTGTCTGATGTCATTTATGAGGCCCAGCTAACTCGGCCCAGTACGGTCTTTGCTACGTGAGATTTCTTGGACCGGCATATGGAGCACCTGGTCCGGCCTATCTCCTTCCGGAGTGGGCCCACTGGACAAGCAACGATGCGGGCAACTGTATTTATTTACAGCCTTATCCTCTCCCGGGTCAATCTGGATCCCCATTGCGTAAGGTCTTTCGCTGCCATGTCCGCTTCTTCTTCCTCCGCTGCCGGGCACCGAGCTGACCCCATGCGGGAAAAAGCCAGGTGATCGGTACTACTGGTGCATCCTTTGGAGTGTGAGTTCCTGAATCTCAAACTCAGATCTGGTCCTTCATCTTTACGTTAGTGCAGTTCTTGATTTTTTGTTCTTCTATTTTTCAGTCTCGTCAGTGTGGGCTTTCCGAGTGGCAAGAGATTTATCCTGCTATGCTGGATTCCGTTAGATCTTGGTCTTTGCCGCGCCCACCATCCCCAGCTTCTCCTGGGCTGCTAGCCTGCAACACCGGAGCTCGCGTCAGGAAGGAGTCCCAGAGTTCATCGGTTGTTCTGTTTCGAATGGATGCCAGCATGTCACCCCGGCCAAGGCCAGCACCATTGTTGATTTCTCCAGGATTGCGCTGCTCATGCTCGCCACTATCTTGATGCTCTTTGTGTTCTTGCTTGGCATGTCTGTCCGGACACTGGCAGTCGTGTATTTCAAGTGAGAGGCGCCATTTGTGTCATGCTTTTGGGTCGAAAGTCGAGTTAGTAGTACCGCTAATGTTTGTTGTGTGTGTGTTTAGTTACTAGTCTCAATTAGATTCAGATCCGTCAGACCAGACATGTGGTACTGCAAATGTCTTGGTTTGAATATGTGTTAACTGGTGTTGGCCTGAAAATGTACCCTGTTGTTATGCGCAAATCAGCTTAAAATGTGTATCCATGTGTTATGTAATCGCCGTGATTTATTTTTTACTTTTCAATGAGATCGCCCAACTGTTTCTGACGCTCGTTTTTCACTGCAACAGAGCAGCATGCCATGCGTTCACCCAGAGAGCCTGCGCACTATCAGCCATCAGCCGGGAAAGGCCAGCCATAACTGCACCGCGCAAAACAGGAGAACGGGGTAATTCTAAAAAAACAAAAAACAAAAAAACAGGAGGGGGGATGCTTCGAGATGATAAAACCAGGGAGGAGCAACGTATTTTTCGTTTTTTCCCGCCCTATGGGCCTTTTAAGGCTGCCAAGAAAAATTCTGGACCATGGTCCAGGATCTATCTTTGTACAAGTACCGGTGGTCCAACTCCGTCAGCTTCGTGAGTTTCTGGCCGGGGGCCGACTCACGTGTCCCCCGTATTCACACAGTAGCTCTGCATCATACGGTGGCCCCCATGCCAATTCCTCTATTTTCTCACGATCGCACATAGAGCATTGAATGCGCCAAACCTGCGTGATAGATGCCATCCAACGGCTTAGATAGTGCTACTATATGGTAGTATGACCATATCGCTGCTCTCAGTAAGGAGTAGCCTCACTTCTTTCTTCGATGTCGACGTGCCTTTGTAGAGTGACACCTGTAATAGGTCGCAACAAAACGTCGAGTGAATCATCTCCATGCTGCTGCGTGTTCAAATGCTTAGTACCTGGTCCACACACTGAGATGCAGTATAAAAGCTAGAGGTCTCCAAGTGTCATAATGAGTCAAACAATGCAATACATCGTGTCATCGCGGGAGCGGTGTACTCTATGTTTCGCATTATTTTCGTACTCCCCCGAATCCATTGTAGCACTAAAGCATCGACAATTAATAGTATGGATCAAAAGAAATAACCAATTTGACTGACTTGCTTTCGGATGTCCATGTATATATGTGTTGTAGCAGAAGGATATTGCGCAAAACACACACACACTGACACACACACACACACATGGCTAGTGGGGCATACAATGGTGGAGCAATTCCCTTCTTTTTGTTGCCACAACATACAGCAATCATAATGTTATATATACTCCTGTGCCTGCCACCAAACTTTAGCTCGAATTGTAGGCATGCATGGTCAATAGTTACATTTTGATTGGGAAGAGTTGTGTCTTGTATATATTAACTGGCGAATGCCCCACGGGGTAAAAACACTGGAGTAGCTGCATGAACAATAAGGAAAAATATTTTTCAAATATGTTTTTTTAATATCATAAAGTGAAACAAAAATAGTAATTAACATTGCGCCACTTGGTGTTGTCGGGAGTGTTTTTTTTTCATAAACTTAGGCACACCGGATGTATTAGTACCACCCTTAGCTTCCACTTGCATTGGCATATTTCTTGTGGGATTCACTACCAAAAAAAATAAAGCATGACAAATAACTAATAGCGAATCAATCTATAAAGTTGAAGAGTGGCATGAAATGAAGGAGTTGAGATGTGCCACACAAGACCCACATGCATGTGTGCATTATCTACAACTAGAAGGGTTGAACGATGATTCGTTGTGCCATTGGTATTGTTGGGATTTCATAAATTTTGTTTGTTACTTCGTTTGGCGCATGGGGAAGATGGTGTGTGCTTTCTTTTTTATAATGGAGTGTTTTGATGGGCTGTCTTGGCAGTGTGATTCTGTGTTATCCAATAATTAACTCATATTTATGTGAGTTTCTTGGTTGATGGCAACATGTATTATATTGGTGCTACAATGTCACATATTGGCGTTTCTTTTCTCTAGGTGGTGAGAGAATATGCGGGACTGATGTGTTTTCTAGGTTGGTGGCTGCCGATGAGTTTGAGAAATTGTTAAGTATGCGCCCATGGTAACGGTGTTTATGGTCAGTTCTATACCAGACCCAAAAAGTTGATAATGTTGTCTGCTAAACCAACATAACTTTGTAATCTTTTGCATTCTCTTCTCATACCACTAGCTTTCTATATCGTCAATTATTACCATGGCAATTTGTGTTCCATTTGTGTGTTATAAATGTTTCTGCAAAAAAAAATTATTCACGAAAATTACCATGGCAATTGTGTGTTCCATCCTCGCCATCTGTTAGAGTCGTTGCATCTCAAGCAGTAGCCTGATACATGATTAGATGTAAAAAAATATATCAGAATACACAGTGTGATTGTGGGAATGTGGATTCTAGGTACATGTATTGTTCGAAGCAAACTTTAAAGCTGGTAGTTGATTAGTTTCACCTATATATGTGTGACAATCGCAAAACCAACAGGAACATATGTGAACAATCGGTAAATAGTGTCCTTCTGGTTGTAAGCGATTTCAGAAGGTGTTGTCTGCACCATATATACTGTACACAATATGCAGTAGGCGGGGTGTGTAGTGTAGATCAAAAGCTACATCCTACTGACTAGTTAGTCACGAAACTAAAAGGAAGAACACACGTAAACAGTTGGCACTCCCGTGTAGTGCACCGCTTCAACCGCAAGAGATGACGAATAATGTGGAGTACGCAATTGGACTTAGGTACTGCAGCTAAGCATTTTTAGCCTTTTTATGCAGATTGCATTAAGATGGGCAGATAAAGCCTTTTTATGCTTTTGCCATGACCTGTGGATCAAATTTCACTTAAATTTGCCATATCACATGCACATTTTTTGCACTCCTAAGTTTCCGCATGCTTGGCAAATCTTGATTCACAAGGTTAGCAAAGAATTGATCTATGAATTTTTTTGTCATGGCAAGTGCTTTTAGCTTTTTTCCATGTTGTCAATATAGCTTTTGCCATCTCACCAATACAATTCTTTCCATCCCACAAACACATTTTCTACAAGGCACAATTGTTTAAAAAATTGTGGCAAATTCACTTTACGACCCATCACAAATTTCCTTTTTTTAGACAATGTCAAACTTCTTTTGTATGGTCCATGGAAAATTCACTTTATGGACCATGGCAAATTCACTAAATGGACCATGGCAATTTTCCTTTTTCCTTTGGACAATGGCAAACTTCTTTTTTAAAGGACCATGGCAAATTCACTATATGGAGCATGGCAAATTTCACTTTTCCTCTTAAAGTTATTGTGTTATGAGAAGAAATATCCCAAACCCATGGCAAATTCTTATAATTGACATCTTTTTTCAAATACCAGAATTTCCTCACTTTATATTTATTTTTTAGACCATGAAAATTTTATTAATTAGACCATGGTAGTTCTTTAGGTAGCATGACAATTTGATTATTTTAGACCATGACAAATTATTTAATTTTTAACCATGGCAAATTTAATATCTATACCTTGGCATTTTTGTTAGTTAAAGCATGGAAATTAATTAATTGGGCCATGGCAAATTCACTTTATGGCCCATGGCAAATTTCCTTTTTTAGACAATGTCAAACTTCTTTTCTATGGTCCGTGGCAAATTCACTTTATAGACCAATGCAAATTTCATTTAATGGACCATCACAATTTTCTTTTTTCTCCGAAAAATGGCAAACTTCTCTTCTCTACTACTTAAAATGAATGGAAGGTTCCATGTTTCATTTTTCTTCATACCATCCCTTCGTCCAACCGTCCCCGTATGATAATCAATCACATTAATTCCTTACTTTCTTAACCAATTTCACTTTAATTTACTTACCAAACTTCTCATCGAACTATAAGGTAAATCACGGGCATGATTTGATAAACATTTATTTACACAGCCGCATTAAGATGGGCAGATAAATTACAAGCTAACATACTAGAATATATATTCCGTTGCAACGCACAAGCATTGTCCTGGTCTTTTTAGAAGGACCATGGAAAATTCACTATATTGATCATGGCAAATTTACACCCCTCCCCCTAAAAATTTCCTTGTTATTAGAGAACAAATATCTGAAACCCATGGCAAATTCCTGCAATTTGACATCTTTTTTCAAATACCAAAATTTTCTCACTTTTTACCGTGTGTCCATAACAAAATCCCCAAAAGTTGCCATGTTAGTTTGGACAACAAAATTTCCTAAATTTGTTTGTTTTTCATTTTTATTGTAGGTACCATGGCATTTATATTTATTTTTTAGACCATGGCAGTTTTTAGGTAGCATGACAATTTAATTATTTTAGACCATGACAGTTTTGGTAGTTAGACCGTGGCAATTTATTTAATTTAGACCATGGGAAATTCAATATCTATGCCTTGGCAATTTTGTTAGTTAGAGCATGGCAATTTAATTAATTGTACAATTGTAGTTTTTTAGGTAGCATGGAAATTTTTAATTATATTAGAACACAACAAGTTTAATATCTATACCATGGCAATTTTTATTGTCTTGATTTTTTCCCTACTTATTTGAACCATGTCAACTTTAATTAGACCATTCCCAGAAATTTTATACATTACATTTTGTAGAATAATCTCTCTATATACTATCAAATTTATTGACATGACATTTTTCCCTATCCACGTCAATTTGTATTGTTTTGGCACATGTCTACTATACTATAAGGAAACTATCTCAGTTTTTTATCTACACATACTTTTGTGTGTTTTTGAATTCATGACTAGGTTGTACTACAATTTTTTTAGAAGCATGCATGTGTAGCTAGTTCTCATCATCTAAACATGTACAAAATATGTAGAAGATATGGATATGTATTTTTTGGATCATTGTCTATATGGTAGCTTCATTAGAAAAGATGATGAATTTGTATGTCTTTAGTCAATTTAAGTTAGATGCAAATCTGAAGTTTTTTGAAGGCCTGTTTCTCTGGAGTTAAAACTGGGCTTTTTCCCATTTTTTCTGGCTACCTTATTGTGTTTTCTGTTAGTGATAAGTCTATTGATGTGGCATGATTTGCGCTGAAGGGGTAGGTGTAGCGAATAAAACCGTTTGATCCATCAACCCTCCCAGCATGAACGAATTGTTCGCTGGGAGTGTCGGTGTCCAAACCGCAAGATCTCGGGTAGGGGGTCCCGAACTGTGCGTCTGAGGATCGAAGGTAGCAGGAGGCAGGGGACACGATGTTTACCCAGGTTCGGGCCCTCTTAATGGAGGTAATACCCTACTTCCTGCTTGATTGACTTTGATGAGCATAGGGGTTACAAGAGTTGATCTACCTCGAGATCGTAATGGCTAAACCCTAGATGTCTAGCCTGTATGATTGTGTTCGCCCCTAAGGACTAAACCCTCCGACTTATATAGGCACCGGAGGGACTAGGGTTGTACAAAGTCGGTTTACAGAGGAAGGAAACTACACATCTGGACGCCAAGCTTGCCGTCCACGCAAAGGAGAGTCCCATCCGGACACGGGAGAAGGACTTTGGTTTTGTATCTTCACGGCCCATCAGTCTGGCCCATGTCACATAGGCCAGCTCTCTAAGGACCCCATAATCCATGACACCCTCAGTAGCCCCCGAACTTGCCTTCAATGACGACGTTGTATCCGGCTTCATATCTTCGGCTTTGCAAGGCAAGTTCCCCATTGTACTCCCTATAGTTCGGCTTTTACATTTAAATATTGTACTCTTCAGCTTTTGTGCCACCGCCGCCTCGGCTTCCATGTGTCATATGAATACGAAGGGTCTAAGTATTTTTACAAGTAACCCCTTGACCATGTAGGGAAGGCGCTCATTTAAAGAGATTGAATCTCAGATGCCATTCCTCGCCAGACGAAAATCCTTAGAGCTTGCCATAGGAAACCAACCAAAGATGGCCAATGCTCCTTGTTCTTCCTCGCGCCCACACAGCCCTCAAGAAGGCGACTGGGTGAGCTGCTCGGTGCCCCACGCCCAGTTGACCAAGCTTCAGGCGTAGGGATACCTCCCTCCATCGGATCTAGTCCCCATTCGGACGGGATTAACTACCTTCAACGGCGAAGCCCTGGCGGAGAACTTCCCCAATCCCAATAAAGGGGAGCAGGTGTGCTTTGTTTCATTCCTGCTGAGGGGCGTGGGATTTCCAATCCACCCTTTCCTTAGAGGTCTTCTGGAGTATTACGGTCCCCAACTGCACAAGCTCACGTTGGGCTCCATTCTTCACATCGCAGGCTTTGTTGCTCTTTGCGAGCTGTTCCTAGGCTATGAGGCCCATTTTGATTTATGGAGGAAATATTTCTGCCTCGTCCCCCGCTCCCAGAAGGGATCCATATTTGAGGTGGGCGGTGCCTAAGTATGGCGTATAGGTGGAACATGATACCTGTCCGGCACTTCGAAGAAGGCATCCGAAGAGTGGCCCTCGGAGTGGTTCTACATCAAAGACGTTGTCCTTCCGGATCCAATCCGGCAAGGTCTTCCCGAATTTTCCTCCGCTCCTTTAAAGAAGCGTGCTAGCTGGCGTCCCCGAAGCTATGAAGAAGAAGATAGTGCGGAGGTTAAGAGGCTAGTGAACAAGATCAGAATACTTGCCCACTCTGGACTATCTACAGTCGAGGTAATGGTGATTTCAATAACACGATGCGTTCAGCAGCTTCAATTCAGGGGGCTTCCCATGTGGCATTACAATGGGGAGGACGACACCTCATGTTGTGGGCGCAAGGGTCCGGCTAATTTCGCCATGCTGGCCGCCACGTTGGCTGACCTTTTCAAAGGGCAAAAGGAAGATTTTGCTTGCCTGAAGTGTCGAGAAGGTTTCTCCATGTACACCCCCATTGACTGGGTGAGTCTTTGATTATAGGCCTTAATCGATCTTTTTTTCCTCAACTATGCTTTTTAGTCGAACTTAATTCGGCTACCTTTAACAGGAACGGAGAAAGGTCGTCACGGGGATCTATAGCCCCGCTCCGCAGCCAGAGGATCAAATCAAGACCTTGATCCTGGATTCGAAGAGGAACCGGATATATTTGTAGACTTTAAGGATGGAGTCTTTTATCAGACGAGCTACGACGGCATGGAAGTGGCTATCATAGCCGATTATCCCGGCCTTCTTCCTTCCTCCCATGTAAGTACCTAGGAGACATCTCCTCAAAAAGAGTTTTCCCACTGCGACTCACCCACTGCACTACATCGTGCTCCCAAGGGGTGACGCTCGCACCATCGTGCTGCAGCAAAGGCGTCCTCTAAGAAGACGATGCTTGCACAGGGCGCGTCTCTGAAAAGAAAGGCTAACGACGATACAGCCGGGCCATCTCCTTCATCGAAGAGGTATAAACCTTTAACACGCACTTAGTGGATAGATCATACGATTACGTTTCCTGCCGTGCCATATTGCAGGAGGAGTGTACACGGGACTGTATCCGGAGACCTGACCGACCATGCACAAACTAATCCGGCCCCGAATCCTGCCACTAGGACTGGAAGGGATGCGGGTGCAATGTCGGACTGTCATCTCCAAGAGGATTCGGATAACGTATCCGTCACGAACTCCGAAGTGGAGAGTGCAATGGGTCACCGGCGGCGGAGAGTGGCTATGTGTGACCCGAACTTCACCGAAGAGGCTTTCAATGCCTTCAGCTCAAGGGATGCTTATATCCGAGCTGCTCGGGATGGACTTGCTGGAGCCACTCACCAGCTTGCAAAGGATATGCGGGTAAGTATTTTTATGCATATTCAATAATCATATGCCAGTAGCCCCCAAGTCTTGAAGCAGTTGGCCCAACTAATTTAAGAGTCGTTATATTGCCAGGTATTCACGAAAAGGAATAACACATTATCAAAGGAGCTAGAAGAATGTCGAACGAAGCTGACTGCTGCCACCGCCAAACTAGAAAAATTGAAGAAATCCAAGAAGGCACCTGCTGGTAAGTACAGCAGCAACTCGGAAATAAGGTTCCGTGCCTACAACGAGGTTGCTTAAATATGCTTTTTCTCGTTGTTAGGCTCAACAGATCAGCTGGAGGAGAGGCTAAGAGCTGCTCAAGTGGACAAACAACATGTTGAGGGCAAGAAGTCGCTGGTCAACGTGTATTGACACGGACCATTAATGAGAAGAACAAACTACAGGATGCAAATATCAAGCAAGCCGAAGAAATGAAGGATTTAAGAGCCCAGTTATCGGATGCTTTGAAGGAGAACAAGAAGCTGAAAGGCGGCATATTCAGTATGCTCTTTAACCTATCTATCACACGGTCTCCTGTTTGAAAATTTTACAAGTTTGCTTCCGTAGGTGTGCTAACCGGACGTCCCGAAGGAGAAGTGTCTGGATTCTAGGGCGACCTGCTACAAGAGCTGTCCAAAGTGCACGAGCGAGCTCGGAAAGCATTGAGGAACATGGCGAAGGCTTTATGGCCATCCGATTCCCCTCCAGGAAGTATGGATGAGCTTGCGAATTTATTCAAGGGAGCTCGTCGCCGTTTGGAGCTATGGATATCAGCATGTCGGGAAGATGCCGGAGAAGCCTGGGCCATGGTGAAAACACGGTATACCAAGCTTGATACGAATCATATGGCCCGGGTCGGACCTCGGGGACCAGATGGACAAGAAATTCCTGTGAGCTTAGTGTACGACCAAGTGAAAATAGACGCTAAGTTTTCTCAACAGGATTGTAAACTAGACAACCTACTAGAGGGTCTAGAGGAAGAAGAAGTTTTTGGGTGTACTAGTGTACTTTATCACCAAACTTTATCTCCAGCCAAATTGTAAAACGATTGTCATGGCAGACTTTCCGCTTCGACCTCCAGCACCCGAGGTTTTGGAGTGTTTCCGGATATTGTACCATTGGTAAACACCAAGGTATGTTCGGAAACTAGGCAGTCTGGTCATAGTTGCTTAAACAGACAAGTTGTATTCAGAGAGTTATGTTATATTACATTTGATCGTAAGAAACATCTTCCAGAGAGAATAGTTCCGTTAAGGGTTCCTTTCCTTGGGCCAGCATGCATTTTTGTGCATGCATAAGCTGTGGTGCGAGCAATCATAGTATGCATTATAATTTGGGGGCGTATATTGCAATGAGGGCAATTCATCTTTTGTCTGCCGGCCGATTATTCCTAGCTTTCGGCTTCACCCGTCTGAGGTACATGTCCGCATAACCCGACTGTAACAATCGCAGATGTGCTCCCTTTATGCCCTAGCCGAACAAGCGGGAACGTAGGGCATAAGAACAAGAGCCAGGCAACCCAGCTTGGCAAAAACTTAAGTCATAAAGGTGCACATAATGGCGAAGACAAGACACATATGAGTAGACAATACATATATACTGTGAGCTTGTCGCTCCAAAATAATAATCATAATAAGCTTCTGTGAAAAGAAGCCCCCGGGTATTATGGGGTATGTACATTTAATGATGTATACCCCTCGAGCGTGCGGTTTATCCAAACACTGGTAGAAGTCGTACAAAAACAAAAAAGAGAGAAAAAGGGTGAGAGAGAGAAAAGAAAAGACGAAGAAAAGTTATAAGTGTGAACTTAGGCGTAGAATCTTCGGAGTCGAGCAACGTTCCATGGTTTTGGTTCCAAACGATTATCCGAAGCGTTGCGAAGGCGATAAGCTCCTCCAGTGAGAACCTCATCTATGATGAAGGGACCCTCCTATTTGGGCTTGATCTTGTCCTTTATCTTCTCTAGTAGGCGTAGGACGAGTTCACCGACATTATAAGTCTTTGCCTGTACCTCCCTACTTTGATATCGCCGAGCTTGCTGTTGGTAAAATGCGGAATGAGCCTTCGCGACGTCGCGCTCCTCCTCCAAGCCGTCCAAATCGTCCTGCCGGTCGAGCTCGGCCTCTCTCTCATCATACATGCGCACTCGAGGTGAGTCATGAATAATGTCGCAAGGCAATACTGCATCGGCGCCGTACACCATGAAAAAAGGTGTTTATCTGGTCGTGCGATTGGGCGTGGTACGCAGCCCCTAGAGTGCAGAACTGAGTTCTTCAACCCAGTGCTTGTCTGACTCACGCAAAGATCGCACTAGTCTGGGTTTAATGCCGCTCAATATCAAGCCGTTAGCCCATTCGACCTGACCGTTTGTCTGAGGGTGATATACGGAGGCGTAATCGAGCTTGATGCCCAAATCTTAGTGCACCAGGTTTTCACCTCATCTACCATAAAGTTAGAACCGTTGTCAGTACTGATACTATATGGGATACCATAACGGTGTACAACATCGGATATGAAGTCTATAACTGTTTTGGCTTCTATCCACTTAGTGAACTTGTCGACCATAACCAGTAAATATTTCTTCTTATGGGTTCCCCCATTAAGGGGTCCGACCATGTCTAGCCCCCAGACCGCAAAAGGCCAAGTAATGGGGATTGTTCGTAAGGCGGTAGGCGGCATATGGCTTTGATTGGCGAAAAGCTGGCAGCCCGCACATCGATATACGAGGTCTTGTGCGTCTGCTCGGGCCATGGGCCAAAAGAAACCCGCACGGAAGGCCTTACTTACAAGGGCCCGAGCTGCGGCGTGATGGCCACCAAGACCGGCATGTATTTTAGCCAAGAGCTGACGTCCTTCTTCTTCGGAGATACACCTTTGGAGTACTCCGGTGGTACTTTTTTTGTACAATTCCCCCTCATGGACTTTATAGGCCTTCGAGCGTGGAACAATGCGATGGGCCTCCGTCTGGTCATTAGGGAGCTCATTCCTATTAAGGTAGGCGAGGAACGGTTCAGTCCACGGGGCGATTACAGCCATGATTTTGTGAGCCGATGATGTTACTTCGGTGCCCGAACCCCCGACGATATCGGGACTGTGTTCGGAATCTGGGGGTATGATCGTTTCTGGAACGGTGTTGCCGCTATTGTCCTGCCACACGACGGATGGCTTGAAGAGCCTCTCCACGAAGGTGATAGGCGGGACGGGGTGGCGCTTGGCGCCCATGCGGGCAAGTATGTCTGCAGCTTGATTACTCTCTCGAGCCACATGATGAAACTTGAGCCCTTCAAACCGAGCTGATATTTTGAGTACGGCGTTGCGGTAAGCCGCCATCTTCGAATCTTTTGCGTCGAAGTCTCCGTTTATCTGAGATATTGTGAGGTTTGAGTCCCCGCGTACTTCGAGGCATTGTATGCCCATGGAGACGGCCATCCGGAGACCGTGTAGAAGGGCCTCGTATTCGGCTGCATTGTTAGAGTCTGTGTATAGTATTTGGAGCACATAGCATATTGTGTCTCCTGTGGGGTATGTCAAGACAACACCAGCCCCCAATCCGGCTAACATTTTAGAGCCGTCGAAGTGCATCACCCAGTTGGAATATGTGGCATATTCTTTAGGGAGTTCGGCCTTTGTCCATTCAGCGACGAAGTCAGCCAACACATGAGATTTGATAGCTCGGTGTGGCTTGTAAATTATTTCAAATGGTAAGAGCTCAATGGCCCATTTGGTAATCCGGCCGGTGGCATCCCGATTGTTTATAATATCGTTAAGTGGCACTTCGGAGGCCACCATGATCGAGCACTCTTGAAAGTAGTGCCTCAACTTGCGGGATGCCATGGAGACCGCATATGCTATCTTTTGATAATGCGGGTATTGGGATTTGCATGGTGTAAGGGACCGTTGATACATAATATACTGGTTTTTGAAGTGGGAATTTATGTCCCTCATCATCTTGTTCGACGACGAGCACCACGCTCACCAGCTGGTGAGTTGCAGATATGTAGAGAAGCATTGGTTCGCCGATGTTTGGTGCGGCCAGGATTGGTTTACTTGCTAACAAAGATTTTATTTCTTCTAGTACGGCTGTGGCAGCGTCCGTCCACACGAAGTGGTCAGTGCGGCAGAGCAAGCGGTATAATGGCAACGCCTTTTCCCCTAGTCTGGAGATAAAATAGCTTAAAGCTCCCACACACCCAGCTAACTTTTGGACCTGCTTGATGTCTGTTGGTGTTGCCAACTGTGGTAGGGCTCAGATTTTAGCGAGGTTTGCTTCGATTCCTCTACTGGAGACAATGAACCCAAGCAGCTTTCCGGCTGGAACGCTGAAAATGCATTTTTCCGGATTGAGCCATATGTCATATGCTCGAAGGTTGTCGAATGTAAGGCGTAAGTCATCTACCAATGAATCGACATGTTTGGTTTTGATGACTACGTCATCTACATATGCCTCCACAATTTTGCCGATCTGCTTTCCCAGGCATGTTTGAATCATGCGTTGGTAGGTTGCGCCGGCGTTCTTGAGCCCAAAAGGCATAGTGTTGAAGCAGAAGGGCCCATATGGAGTGATGAACGTCGTGGCGGCTTGGTCAGATTCCTTCATATTTATTTGATGGTATCCAGAATATGCGTCAAGGAAGCACAAGAAATCGTGTCCTGCGGTTGCGTCAATAAAATGGTCAATTCAAGGTAGTGGGAAGGGGTCCTTAGGGAAAGCCTTATTAAGGTCTTTGAAATCGACACACAGGCGCCGGGATTTATCCTTCTTAGGTACCATGACCAGGTTTGCAGCCAGTATGGATGTTTGATCTCTCTTATAAACCCGGCTTCAAGTAGCTTGGCTAGCTCCTCCCCCATAGCATGTCATTTGGGTTCGAAGAATTGGCGCAGAGTTTGCTTGACTTGTTTGTATCCTTTCAGTATATTGAGACTATGCTCGGCCAGTCTCCGTGGGATACCTGGCATATCCGAAGGGTGCCAGGCAAAAATGTCCCAGTTCTGACGCGGGAATACGCATAATGCAGCGTCCATAGTCGGATCTAGCTGTGCCCCAATGGAAGCTATTTTCTTGGGGTCCGTCGGGTGGACTAGAAATTTGACTATTTCGTCCGCTGGCTTGAAGAAGTAGATTTGGGTCTCTTATCGAGGATTACATCACTATCTATCATAGAACGTAGAGTGGTTAATTCCTCGGCCGCGAGGGCCTCGAACAATGCCTCAAGGGCCAGAGAGGCGGTTTTGTTTTTGGCGCGGAGTGCTATGTCTGGATCACTAGTGATAGTGATAATTCCATTGGGCCCGGGCATTTTGAGCTTCATATACCCGTAACGTGGTACGACTTGGAAGCGCGTGAATGTATCTCGCCCCAGCAAAGCATGATACCCGCTGTTGAATGGTGCCACATGGAATAGTAACTCTTCGGACCTGTAGTTCTCCAGCGTGCCGAATACCACGTCGAGTTTGATTTTTCCCGAGCATCTGGCCTCCCGACTAGGGATAATACCGCGAAAGGTTGTGTTACTTTGCTCAATGCGACTCCTGTCCATTTGCATTTTATTTAGCATGTCCTCGTAGATGAGGTTCAGTCTGTACCACCCTCCATGAGCACTTTAGTGAGCCAAAAGCCATCTATGATTGGGTTTAGGACCAAAGCGGCTGGTGCCTGGACTGAGCGGGCCCTTGGTTCCTCATCGGCGTTAAAGGTGATCACCGTGTCGTTCCAGGGATTTACTGCTGACATGTGGCAAACTTCGGTGAGGTCGCGGAGCGCCTTTTTGTGCCGGTTATTTGAAGAAAAGGTCTCAAAGACCGTGAATACTTTGGGATCATTGTCCTCCAAAGAGTATTTCTCTGGAGTGTGGTTAGTGAGGATACCCTCGCCGCTCTTGGCCACCTGCCAGAGTATCTAACATGCTCGAAGGCTATGCGTTGGTTCATTGTTCGATGTCATGTGAATTTTACAGGGTTTGTCGAGCCATTCCTCGAGGACAGTTCGATGCCCCGTAACGGGTTTAATTTTCTTGTCCATGGGATGATGATTGGGTGCTCCGTGGGGGTGCATCCTCTTTGCCCGTCCGGGGGATGGCCTAAAGGCATGCGGTTCCCAGCGGGCTGTCTGGATTTTCCAAGCGCTTTCCATTGTGCAGTACTTCTGTACTATGTGTGCCAAATCAGCAAAGTGCCGTATGCGACGGCAGTTGAGGGCATTAAGTATTCCCTCGTCTGTGCAATTGTTGAAAAATACCGAGATCGCGTCTTCGTCACAACAATCTTTGATCTTGTTTTTAACAAGTAGGAATCTAGCCCAAACGTGGTGGACTGTTTCTTGAGGCTGCTGCCGCGCATACATTAAGTCGCATATGTCCGGAGGACTGGAGTTTCTTGGGGAATATTGCTTGTGGTGGGTGGGCGGGCTCAAATCCAAACCCTGACCCACTGAGAAGTCCGGATTCTGAAGAATCTTTGAGGTTACGGGCCTGGGCTCCAGAGCATCAGGTGCGTTTTTGGGCTCAACGCCTGATTCCATGTCCGGAGGACAAGAAGTGTCTTCCGGAAGATGGGAGTCCGGATCTCCGAGCTCGGAAACCCGAACATACTTTGTTCTCAACGTAGGAGAAGAGTCATTGTTGTCTTGTTCCTCCACGATTGCCACATGATGGGTGATCGGCGGAGATCTGATTTCTCTCTGATCGGGTTTAAGACCAATCTGATCATAGTCGGTTGTGACCCCCAGGGCCGCGATGTGATCTGGCAGTTCGTTTAAGGCTGATACATCTACCGGATCCATCTTATCAGAGTATTCAGGGCCGACGCGGAGGCGATTTTTGGCAATGAGTTGGGCTGCTTCTGGCTTAACGGTCGGGCGAGCGCCCATGATGAAGCTGCCAAGCCGGAGGATTTGCCCTAAAGCTAGGGCTTCTCCGGAAGTGATGCTGTCCTTGATGACAAGGCGAGCCATCAATCCTTCTGTTGACGGCACAGAGGAACTCTCAATTAAAGCACCAATGTCGGTGTCAAAACCGGCAGATCTCGGGTAGGGGGTCCCGAACTGTGCGTTTGAGGATCGAAGGTAACAGGAGGCAGGGGACACGATGTTTACCAAGGTTCGGGCCCTCTTAATGGAGGTAATACCCTACTTCCTGCTTGATTGACTTTGATGAGTATAAGGGTTACAAGAGTTGATCTACCTCGAGATCGTAATGGCTAAACCCTAGGTGTCTAGCCTGTATGATTGTGTTCGCCCCTAAGGAATAAACCCTCCGGCTTATATAGGCACCGGAGGGGGCTAGGGTTTAACAAATTCGGTTTAAAGAGGAAGGAAACTACACATCCGGACGCCAAGCTTGCCGTCCACGCAAAGGAGAGTCCCATCCGGACACGAGAGAAGGACTTTAGTTCTGTCTCTTCACGACCCGTCAGTCCGACCCATGTCACATAGGCTGGCTCTCTGAGGACCCCATAATCTAGGACTTCCTCAGGGAGGTCCCTTGAAATTGGTCGTTCTGCAATTATTAGGATCCTTGCGAAATAGGGGTTGTGAGAGCAAATTTTGTTCGGTCCAACTGAAATAGCATAACAAAGAAGGGCCAAATATGTCCAGTCCGATGAAGTATGCGATAAAAGTGTGCTCCGGCTATGGACGCACATGTTGGCACTGTTATGGAATGTAAGTGAAGTAGAGCGGTGAGAAGCATGGGTGTCGGTGTCAAAACCGGCGGATCTCGGGTAGGGGGTCCCGAACTGTGCGTCTAGGCGGATGGTAACAGGAGACAAGGGACACGATGTTTTTACCCAGGTTTGGGCCCTCTCGATGGAGATAAAACCCTACTCCTACTTGCTTAATATTGATGGTATGGGTAGTACAAGAGTGGATCTACCACGAGATCAAGGAGGCTAAACCCTAGAAGCTAGCCTATGGTATGATTGTTGTAATGGTTGTTCGTCCTACGGACTAAAACTCTCCGGTTTATATAGACAACGGAGAGGGCTAGGGTTACACAGAGTCGGTTACAATGGTAGGAGATCTACATATCCGTATTGCCAAGCTTGCCTTCCACGCCAAGGAAAGTCCCATCCGGACACGGGACGAAGTCTTCAATCTTGTATCTTCATAGTCTTGGAGTCCGGCCAATGATGATAGTCCGGCTATCCGGACACCCCCTAGTCCAGGACTCCCTCAGTAGCCCCTGAACCAGGCTTCAATGACGATGAGTCCGGCGCGCATATTGTTCGGCATTGCAAGGCGGGTTCCTCCTCCGAATTAATTCATAGAAGATTGTGAACACCAGGATAGTGTCCGGCTCTGCAAAATAAATTCCACATACCACCGTAGAGAGAATAATATGTACACAGGTTCAATCTGCCGACGTATTTTGTGGCGTGACGTCACACCACTACCAAGCCTTTACTTGAATTGTTTTTATTGTACCACCTCAGCGCGTTTAGCGAAGCGGTTTCCTTGGCACGTCTTGTCGAAGCAGAGATCGTGTTCCTCTTATTCCGGGATTCCCATCAATACGGACGTGGGTAACCCAACCGCACCATTGATTGCGGCGCTTGGGAGATAGGCAAGTTTTACCAGGCCGGTGGGGACGCATAGTCTTCGTCCGCCCATATATAAGGGGATAAGGATCCACCCTTTTTACCTACGCCTTCTTCCTCGTTTGCCTATCCATCTCCGCGCACTCGAGCTCCAGCGCCCAAGTCCGCACACCTCGCCTCAACCTTCTCCAGCCATGTCCGTAGCGGGAGGCAAGTGGATGGCCTCCTCCGTTACGGAGGGGCACATCAAAAAATTGCATGGCGCCGGATACTTGTCCAGCGACATCGCGCACCGGCTGCCCGACGAGGGGCAGCTCATCCCCACCCCCAGGCCCCATGAGAGGGTCGTGTTTCTTCCCCACTTTCTCCGCGGACTGGGCTTCCCACTTCATCCCTTCGTCCGGGGCTCATGTACTACTATGGCCTGGACTTCCACGATCTGGCGCCAAACTTCATCCTCAACATCTCGGCGTTTATCGTCATGTGCGAGGCCTTCCTCTGCATCTGGCCCCACTTCGGCTTGTGGTTAAAGACCTTCAATGTCAAGCAGAAGGTTGTGAAGGGCAACCAGGCGGAGTGCGGAGGCTCCATGGTGGGCAAAATGCCCAACGTCACTTGGCTCGAGGGCGCCTTCGTGGAAACCATCAAAGGGTGGCAATCGGGGTGGTTCTACATTACCGAGCCGCGTGACCCTAAATGGGCAGCGGCCCCCGAGTTCAGATCTGGTACGCCCATGCAGCTCACCTCCTGGAAAGAGAAGGGCTTGCTATGGGGTAGTTCGGCGGAGCTGACCGGACTCCAGTCCTATATCCAGACCCTGGTGAACAAGAAGCTTAAACTTGTCAACGTGATCCAGGTCATGCTCGTCCGCCGGATTCTCCCCTGCCAACAACGGGCTTTCAATTTGTGGGAGTTTGATCCGGCACAGCACCGGACCCTTAGCGGGCTCTTCGACACAATGTACAAAGCGGCCTGGAGGGTGCTGTTCAAGGGGGGAGAAGCCCCCGCATCCGCAACTGAAGATCGCGGATTCAGCATGCAGCGCCCGGCCGGTGCGGTAAGATATGTTATCCTTTATGGGACATTTATTTCTTTCAAAGTTTGACTCTATGTGGGATCTAAAAACTCCCAATGCCTTTAACAGGACTGGTAGAGGACGTCCGGACAGGTTAACTGTCCGGCTCCCCTCCCCGAAGACCCAGCGGACACCCGTTTAACGGGGCTGCTAGTCCTGGCACTTTACATGGTGCCGGAGAAGAAGGCCAAGAAGAAGGCCACGGGAACCCGAAGAAGTTCCCGGCGCCAGGTGGTATCGGACTCGTCGTCCGATGGCTCCGAGGCGGACTCCTCCCCCGAAGACGAGGAGGAGAAAGAGGACTCTCCCCAAGAGGGAGGAGAGAAGAAAAGGAAGGCTTCCCCAATGGGGGAGGCCGAAGGGTCCAAGAAGGGAAGGACCCTTCCTCCGGACTGCTCCGCCAACGCCGGCGACGGCGATGGGGAGTGGACCTCAAGGGCCAAGCCCCCGGCAAGATCGTAAGTATCCGGATTCCTGAACGTTTTATAATTTCTCTTTGTGCCACATAGTGTCCTTCTAATGCCGCATACTACCTGTAGTCCAGTCGAGGATGATCTTCCCGCTTCATCGAGCGGGTCCTTGGCTCCGTCGGATGTGGATTCCATTCCGACCGCCTCAACTCCCCGTGGCGCTGACGACGCCGAGCTGGGATCCCAGGAGGGGACCCATCAGGAGGAGGCTCCGGAGGTGCCGCAAGGCAGCCTCCCGGACTTTACACCGGACTCCGCACCGGAACCAGCAGTGGTTCCAGAGTCCGGCAGGCGGCCCCTTCGTAAGAAGGGAAAGCCCGTGACACCGGCGGCCTCCGTGAGGCGCCGGACAACTTGTTGGAGGCGCTCAACGGCGCTTCCATCGAGGAAGAACACCGCACTATAATGAGTGCGGTGATTCAGAAGGTCCAGCTTGCCAAGAGCGGGCTGACCGAAGCCTGCAGCAGCCTTCTAACAGGCTTTGAGGTAAGAAATTTAAAATATGTAATGTAATGCCGCATAGACAGTAGCCCCTGATGCTCGGTTCGGTGTTCGAAAGAAAAGCCGGACTGAGGATCTAAAAAGATATACGCAGGAGGTCTAAAAATTATGTCCATATGTGATTGCAAGTTGCGCTGCTGACCTCCGCCGCACTGACTGCGGAGGTCGGTGCTTTGAAGCAGAACCTCGAGCGGTCCGAGAGTGAGCTCGGCCGTGCCAAGAAGCAGCTCGAGGACAGGGAAGGTGAGTAACACCATATTGAATTTGTACCTTACAGAAAACGATTTTGGTTGCAAGAAAAATAACAAGGATAACGTGGGTACTCCAGGGGCCACGAACGAGGTGGCGACCCTGAAGGAGGCGGTATCTGTGGCTGAACGCAATGCGGCCGCAGAGCGAGCCGAGCGGGAGAAGCAGGAGGCGAGGGTGGCGGAGGTGCAGCAAGAGCTCCAGGCTCTCATGAAAAAACATGAGTGTTTGGAGCGTGACTCGAAGACTCGAGAGTCCGAGCTTGCATCGGCCCTTGAGGGCGCCAAAGCCGCTAAGGCCGAAGCCCACAAGGCCCTCCAGGAGGTCGAAGATTTGAAGAAAATAGCAGCGGGTAAGGCTTTTTTCATGCAGAGCAAGCATGTGAAAGTGAATTACCTGTTACTTACCCGGATTCGGACCTCTCCAGGAGCGTTTGCAGATCTGCCTCACAGCGTGTCCGATGCGGCCGCATTCTACCTGGCTGAGGAGGGGAGCTCGATGGAGAAGGTCTTCTGGTCTCAATATGCTGAGGCCGGACATCTGGTGCCCCTTAGCGACCAGCTGAAGCAGCTGGTCGAGCTCCACAAGGTAGCCGAATAGGCCATGAAGGGCCTCATAGTTCGACTGTGGCCCCAAGAGGCCATGCCTAGGAGCTACTTCAGCCTGGTGCAGCGGCTGGTGGATGCATGTCCCTGGGTGGAAGTCATCAAGCGTTCTGCCTGCATTGAAGGTGCCCGTCGGGCCCTTGCCCGTGCAAAAGTGCACTGAGGCAGACTGGATGCTGAGAAGCTTCTCACGGACGTGCCGCCGGCGGGCAAGGAGTATCGCACGCCCGAAATGTACTATAAGAGTGTCCTGAAGGGTGCCCGCAAGATTGCGGATGAGTGCTCCAAAGATGTAATATTTGAGTAGACCCGCAATGTGTTATCCTGTGCACTGAAAACTTTGTTCATATGCACTAAGCAACGCTTATTAATTTAAAATATTACCTTCTGTGCGGCCGTTTATAAAATCTGAGACATGGCAAGTCGTCGGCTTTAGCCCCCATGCCACGAGTGCTGGGGTGTTCGGTATAAACTTGAGCGCTCTTGTTCCCATTTTTGGGTCCATCCAGGGAGGCGCTCAACACGACGAACAAGGCAACCGGACTTATAATGCTTGAACACTCTCACTTAGCCATAGAATTCTATAATTTTAAATTTCGGCGAAGCCCCTAGTATTCGGAAGACCGAGTTCGGGGCGCTATCCACGCCTGGGCCGGACAAATCCGGTTCCTCGCTCTAAGCGGCATAAGTCATTAGGGACTCGGAAAGACCTCTCGAACAGCGACCAGCTCTCGCCTTATCATGACGGTCAGTTTTAGCTTTCTCCACTGAGGCGCTCGCCCAGCTCAACCGGGGCGCAATCGCAGTGGTTCTCCCAGTGCTACCTTAGCCGATAAAACGGAACGTAAGGTACCAAAACATGGGAGCCGGGCAAACCCAACTATTGACCCAAGACATGATTCAGAGCCGATGCATATAATGCTATAAGTTCGGGGTGCCGCACTTGGGAAAGTGTTCAGACTTATCACACCATAATGCGGGGAACATAAGCCCCTGGTGTATTCGGCCGTACCAAAGTGTACGAATGCAGGATGTCGTAAATGAACATATATATATAAAAAGAAATGCAGCCGAAAAGCAAAAAGCGATGCATTGTTTATTCAGAAATACTGCCATGAATGTGGAGCGATACAAATAGTGCGGTAAGCAAGGGATTGGACTATTTAAACATGTCCCCCTCCAGGGGTAGGCTGCGGAATGGTGTATTAAACAGATTTAATGCTCGTACTGGAGACCACCTGAGTGTTCGTCGTAGCCTTTCTCCTTCCCTGGCTGTTGCATCGTTAGTTCGGCAGGTCTATTGCCGGACAAGGCCTCTGGTGAACGGAGTCCTGCGGGTAAGAAAAAAAAAGCGACACACTTGGGAGCCCCTGGTGTGGTTGAGCCGCACTCTGGGCCTGTCGTGGTCGTGCCCCTCCCCCTATGCCCATGGTATCTCCAGAGCGTAATGATGTACGCGAAGGACTAGTCTTGCAATCGTGCAAGGGCTGGGGTTGGGGCCGCATTGCTACGCGTGCTCGGAACGGGCCAGCTGTTCTTGTTGTACGTTACTCCGGGCGCGTTTGGCTGTGTCCGGTCGCTTAACGGCCGGACTCGAAAATTGCCTTAAGAGGCTGCTCTGTACTTCTGCCGCGAGAGCCGCTGTGTGTTCCTCCATTCGGAGGGAGCTTTCAGTGTTTCCATTGACTGTGATGACTCCTCGAGGGCCTGGCATCTTGAGCTTGAGGTATGCATAATACGGCACCGCGTTGAACTTTGCAAACGCGGTTCGTCCGAACAGAGCATGATAGCCACTGCGGAACAGGACTATATCGAAGATTAACTCCTTGCTTCGGAAGTTATCCGGGGATCCGAAGACCACTTCCAGTGTAACCGAGCCTGTACAATTGGCCTCTACACCTGGTATGACGCCTTTGAAGGTCGTCTTTGTAGGTTTAATCCTTGAGGGGTCTATGCCCATCTTGCACACTGTGTCCTGATAAAGCAGGTCCAGGCTGCTGCCGCCGTCCATCAGGACTCTAGTGAGGTGAAATCCATCGACGATTGGGTCTAAAACCAATGCGGCAAATCCGCCATGGCAGATACTGGTAGGGTGGTCCCTTCGATCAAAAGTGATCAGGCAAGAGGACCATGGATTGAACTTCGGGGAGACTGGCTCCATCGCATATACATCCCTAAGTGCACGCTTCCGCTCCCTCTTGGGTATATGGGTTGTGTATATCATGTTTACCGTCCGCACTTGTGGGGGGAAACCCTTCTGTCCTCTACTGTTCGGCGACCGGGTCTCTTCCTCGTCATCGCTATGCAGCCCCTTGTCGTTGTTTTCGGCAATTAACTTGCCTGCCTGCTTGAATACCCAACAATCCCTCTTAGTGTGATTAGCTGGCTTTTCAGGGGTGCCATGTATCTGGCAAGAGCGGTCGAGTATTCGGTCCAAATTGGACAGATCCAGAGTGGTTCTTTTGAATGGCTTCTTTCGCTGACCGGGTTTAGAGCCTCTGAATCCGGCGTTGACTGCCGTATCCTCAGTGTTATCACCATGAACGCGGCGTTTGTTTTTGTTTCGACGCGACCTGCCATTGCGGTCCTTAGTATCCGGACTGCCAGCATTTTTGCTGAGGTTGTTACTGCGGGCTAGCCAGCTGTCCTCCCCCGCACAGAAGTGGGTCATGAGTGATGTGAGGGCTGCCATGGATTTTGGCTGTTCCTATCCTAGGTGCTGGGCCAGCCACTCGTCGCGGATGTTGTGTTTGAAGGCTGCGAGGGCCTCTGCATCCGGACAATCGACGATTTGATTTTTCTTTGTTAGGAACTGTGTCCAGAATTGTGTGGCCGATTCGTCTGGCTGCTGAATTATGTGGCTTAGGTCATCGGCGTCAGGTGGTCACACATATGTGCCCTGGAAGTTGTCAAGGAATGCGGCTTCCAGATCCTCCCAGCACCCAATTGACTCTGCTAGCAAGCTGTTAAGCCAATGCCGAGCTGGTCCTTTGAGCTTGAGTGGGAGATATTTGATGGTGTGGAGATCGTCACCGCGGGCCATATGGATATGAAGGAGATAGTCTTCGATCCAAACCGTGGGGTCTGTTGTGCCATCGTAGGATTCGATGTTTACGGGTTTAAACCCTTCAGGGATTTGATGATCCATTACTTCATCTGTGAAGCATAGTGGGTGTGCTGCGCCTCTATACTGGGCAATATCGCGACGTAGCTCAAGAGAGCTTTGTCTACTGTGTTCGGCCCGGCCGGAGTTGCTGTATCCGGCGCGACGGTAGTCGTCTCGCATCGTGGGGCGCCCACGTGATCCGTAGATCGATCTTGATTGTCTTGCCTTGTCCTCCAATATGTCTCGCAAGTCCGGCGCGTTCCCCCGTGGCTTCGTACTTTTCGAGCGGTGCCGGGGTACGGTTCTGGTGGAGGGCCTAGATGCCTCTCTGTCGCGGCCACGAGGTGGTCGGTCTGCCGTATTGTGCGCTGGTGATGAGGGTTTATACTCCTCCTCTAATTGGGGGAGCAACTTGCGTTTTGGGTAGCTTTTGGAGGGGCGTTCGAGTTCATGCTCTTCGGCCGCGAGGACTTCGGTCCATCTGTCGGCCAGCAGGTCTTGATCAGCTCTGAGGTGTTGCTGCTTTTTCTTTAGGCTGTTTGTCGTGGCCATAAGTCTGCGTTTAAAGCACTCTTGTTCGACGGGATCCTCGGGCACGACAAATTCGTCGTCGTTGAGGCTTGCCTTGTCTCCGGAGGGAGGCATGTAATTGTCATCCTCGACCTCTTAGTTTGCCGCTCTCTCGTGAGGGCTGGCTTCTGCGTCCTCCTGCGCTGAATCTTGCTGGAGGGGGTTGTCTTCGGCACTCTCTGGGGTGTTATTATCTCCGGTGCCGGAATCTCCATTCTTGCTGTGGCGGGATTTAGAGCGGCGCCGCTGACGTCGGCGCTTGGGCTGTTTCTTAGAGGAATCTCCTTCGCTGCTTCTTCGCCATTCCCATCCTTTGGGATGTCCACCATGTATATGTCGTATGACGAGGTGGTCTTCCAGTGCCCTGTAGGCGCTGGTTCTTGGTCGTCTCCGGCATCGTCGTCCATACCGTCGATGTCTTCGGAGTCATAGTCTAGCATGTCGGTTAGATTGTCGACAGTGGCTACAAAGTGGGTGGTGGGTGAGTTTTGAATTTCTTCATCATCCGCATCCCAACCATCCTGACCGCAATCTGGCCAGGGCTCTCCTGATAACGAGAGATGCTTTAGCGAATTCAGGATGTCGCCAAAGGGTGAGTGCTGAAAGATGTCCGTGGCAGTGAACTCCATGATCGGCGCCCAATCGGATTCGACTGGTAGGGGCGCAGGAGGTTCGGAGTCCGGCGAGGAGTCCGGCACCTCAGAGTCACGAGCCTTACGAGGGACAAGGTCAGTATTCGGCTCCATCGCCATAGAGATTGCAGCTTCCGAGGCGGTGTCCAGCCACCTGTCCTCGATCTGTGCGGTCGGCTCCAAACTAGGGGCCGGAGCGGACTCATGTGTGGCCTCCAGGGCACTGTCCGGCGGTAGAGCTAAATCATGCCCATCGTGACACTGCGGCGCGCTCAGTTGTGGCTCGAATCCATCGAAGATCAAGTTTCCGCGGATGTCGGCCGTGAAGTTTAGGCTTCCAAATCTGACCTGACGGCCAAGGGCGTAGCTTTCAATCTGCTCCAGATGGCCAAGCGAATTGGCCCGCAGTGCAAAGTCGTCGAACACGAAGATCTGTCTGGGGAGAAAAGTCTCACCCTGGACTGCGTGGTTGTTGATGATTGAAGGAGCCATCAAGCCTATCGGTGACGACACAGAGGAACTCTCAATGAAAGCGCCAATGTCGGTGTCAAAACCGGCGGATCTCGGGTAGGGGGTCCCGAACTGTGCGTCTAGGCGGATGGGAACAGGAGACAAGGGACACGATGTTTTTACCCAGGTTCGGGCCCTCTCGATGGAGGTAAAACCGTACTCCTGCTTGATTAATATTGATGATATGGGTAGTACAAGAGTGGATCTACCACGAGATCAAGGAGGCTAAACCCTAGAAGCTAGCCTATGGTATGATTGTTGTAATGGTTGTTCGTCCTACGGACTAAAACTCTCCAGTTTATATAGACACCAGAGAGGGCTAGGGTTACACAGAGTCGGTTACAATGGTAGGAGATCTACATATCCGTATTGCCAAGCTTGCCTTCCACGCCAAGGAAAGTCCCATCCAGACACGGGACGAAGTCTTCAATCTTGTATCTTTATAGTCTTGGAGTCCGACCGATGATGATAGTCCGGCTATCCGGACACCCCCTAGTCTAGCACTCCCTCAATGTGCCTATGGGCATTTTCA
>NC_041393.1:231626883-231715692 GCF_002162155.2 Triticum dicoccoides
CGCTACACGCATACATCTGACATCAAATTTTTTAAGTCTGCATGTTCAAATAGGCACATATATAGTCTAAAATAGTTCAAATGCAGCAGTAGTTCTAATTTTATAAAGTTCAAATATTACACTCAAATATTGTTGTTCCTCTTAACTGCTCACAGATGCTCAATCAGATCTTATTTTAGCTGCTTGTGAGTTGCGCGATGCCGAATTTGTTGATGCGTTTGAACAAACTCTTCAATTGTGGCCAGATTCTGGGCAGGAAGTTTGATAGGATCACCCATGTTCTCAAATTCAAGAGCTGCGGCTGAATCCTCACCCTCATCCTACATGATCATGTTGTGCATGATCACACAACAGGTCACCTCCCACAAGATCCATTGTTTTGCAGATCCATGAAGAACTGCAAAACATGTCTGCAGAACTCCAAATGCCCTCTCAAGATCCTTTCTAACTGCTTCTTGTCTTTGGGTAAAGTGAGATTTTTTGCTGACCAACTGGGCTAGAGATGATGTTGACAAGGTAGCCCACTGAGGATATATATCGTCAGCCAGATAATAGCCCATGCAGTACTCATGCCCATTGACAATATAGTGGCAAGGATGAGATTTTCCTTCAGTCAGCCTAGCAAACAATGGTGATCGCTGCAACACAATGATGTCATTGTGAGACTCGGGCATGCCAAAGAAAGTGTGCCAAATCCAAATATCATGTGATGCAACTGCTTCAAGAATGATGGTGGGCTTCTTACATGACCCTGATATTGTCCTTGTAAAGCTTTCGGACAATTCTTTCATTTCCAATGCATGCAGTCAAGAGATTCGAGCAAACCTGGCCACCCTCTTGCTCCAAAGATTGCCAAGACGGGATTTGACGTGCAAACAACTCCGAAATTTTCCCTTCCAGACGGGATTCTTCACCGATTTCGTCCCCAATTGTTCCCACGGGATTCTTGACTCATAATGAAGGGATTGGGAGAAGATAAGGCTCATCTTGAGCCCTTGGATGACCACCTCAATGGAGGAGATACCGGAAGGCCTTCCTATAAGCACCTCCAACCCTAGGCGCCTCCCTCATCCACATTCATTTATCCATGATGCAGTCATCCATCTCCATTGCTACTCCAAGACCAACTCCATAGAGAAGATAAGGGGCAAGCCAAGAGGAAGAAGAAGGGGAGCCTCCACCGCGAGCACCGGCCTTCGGGCTGGTGCGGTCTTCATCACCGGCTCCACCATCACCATCTCCACCGCGTCCGCTGTTGGGGAAATAACCCCACGATATAACCCGCCATATTGGGCCGAGTCATCCAGGTGGTGGCTGTGGATCAAGGCTCAAGACGGGCCGAGGCGCCCAGGTGCAAGACTAGTTGGGCTGTTCGCAGACTGGGCCGACATAGAGCCCAGCATCCGAAGACGGCGGCTCATGGCCCTGAAGTCCAAGTCGCCAAGAGTTTCCTTGCTTAAGAGACAAGTTAGAAACATACCAAGTCATGGATCGTAGTACGACCCAGACTCTTGGAAGCCCTAGGTCTCGACCTGTAAATAAATGCGAGTCCTAGAGGCAAATAGGACTAAGTTACAATCGATCAATAGCTTGGTCAAGCGAATCCGCTCCCTTGCAATTGATACCAAAGCAATAAGCAGTCAAGCAGGAGTAGGCCTTTGCCTCGATTGTGAGGGGCCAAACCTAGGTAAACTCATGTCTCTCGGTTCCGATCAACCTTGACAAGCTAACCTCCTAGTTGCGATGGCCTCACGACTAAGTCCTCACACTAGGATATCTGGCGTGACAAAACCACGACAGTTGGCGCCCACCGTGGGGCCAGCACATGATGGTTTTGGGTTCTTGAAGGGCTCTTTCCCAAGGATTGAGAGATATGACGTTGGCAGGATGACCAAGAGTCGCCGAGGCAATCTCTACATCAACAACGTCGGATGGGTCCCCGAGGCCGACACAATCGAGTATGGGTATCGGGCCCCCTTCAGCGGAATCCACGTATTTATCGGCAAGATCGGCAGGTCTGAGCCTGAGCTGGACATCTGCATCGGCCTCATCGAGCCGGCACGGTGCACGCAACCCGCCCGAATCCAAGCCGTCCGGAAGCACGTCTTCGTTGGTTTCACGCAAGGTGTGGAACTTGTGGAAAATTCCGCGTCTGGAGGAGAGACTCTTGTCTATTCAGATGGCGAGTCCTCGATCGGGGAGACGGAGTCAATCTACCAGCTTCATGATCGCGGGCTTGGGGCTGTTTCGAGGGCGACATTATTTCGGACCCCTACGAGCCACCGTGCCAAGCCACCATCTTCATGGCAGGGACGGCGCCGGCTCTCAATACTACGACAGCCGGGGCAACGGCAAAAATGGACCCTTCAACGTCCGACTCAGAAGGCATCTGGCTCAGGTTCTATCTAAGCTGATGACCACCCTGATAACCTTGCCGGCAACCAAAGTCACTGCAGAAAATCAGGCAGAGCGCAATGCGGAGATTGCGAAGATTCGGGAGCAGATGACCAAGGCCCAGGAGGATATCAATGCTGAAAACACACGGACAGTCAAGTTGCAAGCTCAGATTAATGCAGAGATAGAGCGTCTGAAAACGCAGGCTTGGCATCTAAACCTTGAGCGAAACGCTTCCAACACGGTTCACCAACGGAGATACCGGAGCAGTTTACCTCCGGGTTATGATCCCACATGTTTGTTCAACACGCCAGGAGCAGGCCCAAGCACTCCAGGAGCGCCGGTTATACCCCAATTAACCTCCGAAATACCTGGGAGCAGTGTGGTGGCGCAACTGCTCCAGTTAGAGCCGGCCGAAGGAAGGATCCGGCCCCTACCCTCTCCTAGGTCAGACACCGCCACCACACTTTCCGACACCACCGGGTCACGTCTCCAACCCGGTGGATAACATGGTTGCAGCAGCAACCCGGCTTATTGTGACCCCTATCACCGGCGAGTCATCGGTCACAGTGGAAACCCGGAATGCCATTGAACTGTTGCAGACAGTGATTGCTCACTAGGCTAATTACTCTTACAGTTGGCATCGTGTATGATCTACACCGCTGCCGAGCCGTAGCTACAGCCGGCATGATGAGTCGCCGGTGGTTTCAAGCAATGAACGACGTTGTAACCCGCCCCTTAACCCTAGGACCGATGCTCAAGCAATTGTGGATGGGGCAAGGGCCCGTCGCGAGGTAGAAGCAGCAAACCAGAGGGCTTATCAGCCGCCCCCGGTAGTTCCTTCAACTTTGATGGGAGTCGGGTCAAGTACCAGAACCATTGGAGTGTCGTGCCTAGTGCCGAATTTACGTAACGAGTGCATGCCTAAAGATTTTAAAGGTCCTCGCAAAGTGCCCAACCACACGGCGGATCTCCCTCTAAAGCCCTGGATCGAGACCTACGAGCTGGCCATGGATATGTTGGATGTCAGTGATGCAGTATGTGCCAAGTATTTTACTATGATGCTGGTGGGGCCGGCTCGCACATGGTTGAAGAACCTGCCCCCCAATTCTATCAACACCTGGGCAGAGTTTAAGGAGCAATTCATTAAGAATTTTCAAGGAACTTGCAACCAACCTATGACAATTGTTTATTTGCAGCACTGTGTGCAGCGTGAGGACGAGTTGTCCCATCATTGGGCTTGCCGGGTTGCGAGTATTATCCACTCCTCGGACAGCATCCAGGTAGCTCAAGCTATGTCGCTCTTGAAGAAGAACTGTCACTTTCAGCCTCTCGTGCAGAAGCTCAGACGGCTTAAGTGCAAGTGCACGGATATGGCCAATCTCATGGACGTACTTACCAGATATGATATTCAGACGTTACGAAGGATCGTAGCTCTAATGATGATAAATATGGTAAGGGCAAGAAAAACGGCAGTGGAAAGGGTCAACAGCAGAATGCCCCGACGCAGAATGGTAATCATAATAACCATGGTAATGGTGGAAAGCGTAACAGTCCGATGGCGGGTCCGATTTTGTAGCTAACACCAATGTGTTGGAGTTATGCCCTAGAGGCAATAATAAAGTGGTTATTATTATATTTCCTTAATCATGATAAAGGTTTATTATTCATGCTAGAATTGTATTGATTGGAAACTCAAATACATGTGTGGATACATAAACAAATACCGTGTCCCTAGTCAGCCTCCACTAGACTAGCTCGTTGATCAAAAGATGGTTATGGTTTCCTAACCATAGACATGTGTTGTCACTTGATAACGGGATCACATCATTAGGAGAATGATGTGATGGAAAAGACCCATCCGTTAGCTCATCATATGATCGTTCAGTTTATAGCTACTGCTTTCTTAATGTCAAATACATATTCCTTCGACCATGAGATCATGCAACTCCCGGATACCGGAGGAATACCTTGTGTGCTATCAAATGTCACTTCGTAACTGGGTGATCATAAAGGTGCTCTATAGGTATCTCCAAAGGTGTCTGTTGAGTCCGCGTGAATCAAGATTGGGATTTGTCACTCCGTATGACGGAGAGGTATCTCCTCCCTCTCGGTAATACATCATCACAAGAAGCTTGCAAGCAAAGTGACTAAGGAGTTATTTACAAGATGATGTATTACGGAATGAGTAAAGAGACTTGCCGGTAACGAGATTGAACTAGGTATGGAGATACCGACGATCGAATCTCAAGCAAGTAATATACCGACAGACAAAGGGAACTACGTATGTTGTCATAGGTTCGGCCGATAAAGATCCTCGTAAAATATGTAGGAACCAATATGGGCATCTAGGTGCCGCTATTGGTTATTTATTGGAGAAGCGTCTTGGTCATGTCTACATCATTCTCGAACCTGTAGGGTCCGCACGCTTAACGTTCGTTTACTATATAGTATTATATGTGTTATGTATGTTGGTGACCGAATGTTGTTCGGAGTCACGGATGAGATATGGACATGACGAGGAGCTCCGGAATGGTTCAGAGGTAAAGATTGATGTATAGGATGATATGATTGAGCCAAGGGGTAAAGCTCACGAGGCTTTAGGTCGGTGCACAAAGGAGTTGTATGGAAGGTAGGGGCTAGACGCCAGGGTTCATCGCGTCTAGCCCTGGGTTAGACGTTGAAGTCTGTGGCGTCTACGTAAACACCGGTAATCATGGTGTTTAGCCCTCGAGTCTGAGAAGGACTCTTCCTTGCGTTCCAAACCGACTTTGGGGAGGCCTCCCCCCAAGTTACGACCCCAGGGCTCCATATATAAATAGAGGAGCAGGGCTAACCCCTAGAACACAAGTTTTTGAGCCTCCTCTAGTTGGTCCTAGTTGACTAAATAGAGCTAGCCCTAGCTACCTATAATCCTCATAATTAGATGCCCAGTGTGGTTCTAATCTGATCCCTCTAGTTCACCACCACTGTCACCATGCCGTCGTGCTACCGGAACTCATCTACTACTTCGCCCCTCTTGCTGGATCAAGAAGGCGAGGACGTCATCGAGCTGAACGTGTGCTAAACGCAGAGGTGCCGTACATTCGGTGCTTGATTGGAATGGACTGTGAAGGAGTACGACTACATCAACCGCGTTGATAAACGCTTCCGCTTAGCAATCTACAAGGGTATGTAGATGCTCTCCCCCTCTCGTAGCTATGCATCTCCATGGATAGATCTTGCATGTGCGTAGAGTTTTTTTGTTTTCCATGCAACGTTCCCCATCAGTGGCATCATGAGCGAGGTCTATTCGTAGACGATATGCACGAGTAGAACACAAAGGATTTTTCGGTGGTGATGTTCATATTGCTTCCCACCAATGTCTTATTTTGATTCGATGGCATTGTGGGATGAAGCGGTCTGGACCAACCTTACATGTCCACGCACATGAGACCGGTTCCACCGACTGACATGCAACTTATTTTGCATAAAGGTGGCTGGAGGGTGTCTGTTTCTCCTACTTTAGTTGAATCGGATTTGACTAGGGGGGTCCTTGCAGAAGGTTAAATAGCAACTTGATAATCACCGTTGTGGTTATGCATAGGTAATAATGGTTCTTGCTAGTTGCCCATAGCAGCCACGTCAAACTTGCAACAACAAAGTAGAGGACGTCTAACTTGTTTTGGAGGGCATGTTGTGATGTGATATGGTCAAGATGTGATGTGATATATGTTGACATATGAGATGATCATGTTTTGTAATAAGTTCACGACTTGCATGTCGATGAGTACGACAACCAGCAGGAGTCTTAGGGTTGTCTCTTAATTATTGTATGAAATGCAAGAGCCATGTAATTGCTTTACTTTATTGCTATGCGTTAGCAATAGTTGTAGAAGCAATAGTTGGCGAGACGACCCCGACGCAACGATGGAGATGAAGGTGTCGTGCCGGTGATGATGGAGATCATGTCGATGCTTTGGAGATGGAACTCAAAAGCACAAGATGATGATGGCCATATCATGTCCCATATTTTGATTGCATGTGATGTTTATCCTTTATGCATCTTATTTTGCTTAGAACGACGGTAGCATTATAAGATGATCCCTTCACTGAATTTGAAGATAATAGTGTTCTCCCCGAGTATGCACCATTGCTAAAGTTCATCATTTCGAAGCACCTCGTGATGATCGGGTGTGATAGACTCTACGTTCACATACAACAAGTGTAAGCCAGTTTTGCACATGCAGAATATTTGGGTTAAACTTGACAAGCCTAGCATATATAGACATGGTCTCGGAACACTAGAGACTGATGTCTACTATGCAACTTTATTCTTGTAGACTCGTGTTGGCCTCCAAGGGTAGAGTTTTGTAGGACAGTAGCAATTTTCCCTCAAGTGGATGACCTATGGTTTATCAATCCGTGGGAGGCATAGGATGAATATAGTCTCTCTCAAGCAACCCTGCAATCAAATACAAGACATCTCTTGTTGCCCCAACACACCCAATACAATGGCAAATTGTATAGGTGCACTAGTTCGGCAAAGAGATGGTGATAAAAGTGTAGTATGGATAGTAGATATGTGTTTTTGTAGTGCGAACAATAAAAAACAGCAAGGTAGTAAATAATAAAATGGAGCACAAACGGTATTGCAATAATGGAAAATGAGGCCTAGGGTGCATACTTTCACTAGTGCAATCTCTCAACAGTGCTAACTGATGTCGCTTGAAGCTACGTCGGTATTTCCCCAAAGAGGAAGGGATGATGCAGCACAGCGTCGGTAGGTATTTCCCTCTGATATGAAACCAAGCTTATCAAACCAGTAGGAGAACCAAGCAACACAACGTAAACAGCCCCTGCACACAAAGAACAACACCTCGCAACTCGACGTGTTAAAGGGGTTGTCAATCCCTCTCGGGGTACGATGCCTCAAGATAGGCAAAGGACGTGAGGTAAATTTGTAGATAGGATAAATAGATCGCAAAACAAATAAATTGCAGCAAGGTATTTTTGTATTTTTGGTTTAATAGATCTTAAAATAAACACAAGAGAAAATAGATCGCAAAAGCAAATATGATGAAAAGAGACCCGAGGGTCGTAGGTTTCACTCGTGGCTTCTCTCAAGAAAAATAGCAAACGGTGGGTCAGGGAGTCCTGGACTAGGGGGTGTCCGGATAGCCGAACTATCATCTTTGGCCAGACTCCAAGACTATGAAGATACAAGATTGAAGACTCCGTCCCGTGTCGGATGGGTCTTTCCTTGGCGTGGAAGGCAAGCTTGGCAATACGGATATGTAGATCTCCTACCATTGTAACCGACTCTGTGTAACCCTAGCCCTCTCCGGTGTCTATATAAACCGGAGGGTTTTAGTCCGTAGGACGAACAACAATCATACCATTGGCTAGCTTCTAGGGTTTAGCCTCTCTGATCTCGTGGTAGATCTACTCTCGTACTACCAATATCATCAATATTAATCAAGCAGGAGTAGGGTTTTACCTCCACCGAGAGGGCCCGAACCTGGGTAAAAACATCGTGTCCCTTGTCTCATGTTACCATCCGCCTAGACGCACAGTTCGGGACCCCCTACCCGAGATCTGCCGGTTTTGACACCGACATTGGTGCTTTCATTGAGAGTTCCTCTGTGTCGTCACCTTTAGGCCCGATGGCTCCTTCGATCATCAACAATGACACGGTCCAGGGTGAGACTTTTCTCCCTGGACAGATCTTCGTATTCGGCGGCTTTGCACTGCGGGCCAATTCACTTGGCCATCTGGAGCAGATTGAAAGCTACGCCCCTGGCCATCAGGTCAGATTTGGAAGTTTGAACTATACGGCTGACGTCCGCGGAGACTTGATCTTCGACGGGTTCGAGCCACAGCCAAGCGCGCCGCACTGTCACGATGGGCATGACCTAGCTCTGCTGCCGGACAGTGCCCTGGAGGCCGCACAAGTGTCCGCTCCGACCCTTAGCTCGGAGCCGACTGCGCCGATCGAGGACAGGTGGCTAGACACCGTCCCGGGGGCTGCTACCTCTACGGTGATAGAGCCGAATACCAACCCTGTACTTTGTGAAGCTCGTGACTCCAAGGCGCCGGACTCCTCTCCGGACTCCAAACCTTCCGCGCCCCTGCCAATCGAATCCGATTGGGTGCCGGTTATGGAGTTCACTGCCGCGGACATCTTTCAGCACTCGCCCTTCGGCGACATCCTGAACTCGCTAAAGTCTCTCTCTTTATCAGGAGAGCCCTGCCCGGACTATGGTCAGGAAGGTTGGGACACGGACGACGAAGAAACCCAACGCCCACCCACCACCCACTTTGTAGCCACTGTCGATGATCTAACCGACATGCTCGACTTTGACTCCGAAGACATCGACGGTATGGACGACGATGCCGGAGACGACCAAGAACCAGCGCCTACAGGGCACTGGAAGTCCACCACAACTCACGACGTATATATGGTGGATACACCTAAAGGAAGCGATGACGGGGAACAACGGGACGCTGCGAAGGATAAATCCCTCGAAAAGCAGTCAAAACGGCGATGTAAGCACCGCTCAAGGTCCCGCCTCGACAAAGACAACACCCATACAGACCCAGCCTTAGAGCAGGGCGAACCGGTGGACGACGAACATGCCCTCGAGCAACCATCCGAACAGGATAACTTGTATAAACAATCCGTCCCCGGCGAAGATAACAGTCCGGACGATCTCACGCCGGACACATCATTGGAGCAGAAGAACCTCCACAAAAGGCTCGTTGCCACTGCACGTAGTCTGAAGAAGCAGAAGCGGAAGCTCAAAACAGCGGAAGACGCACTCAGAATGAGATGGAGCAAAGTACTCAACACCGCAGACAAATACGGCGATAGTCTCCAAACAAAGAGCTACCCGAAGCGCAAACTACTTCCCGAATTTGACGAGGAGGCCGTAGAGACCTCACAATCAAAGAACAAAGAGGCCGCCCGGTCGGATAGACGACCACATGGCAAACATAGAGCGGCAAGCGACGCCGCACACAAGCCGGCACGCGATCCGCATAAGGATCCGCACCAAAAAGATGGCCCAGTCAGGTCTATCTATGGGCCAAGAAAGCAAGCTCTAGAAAGCAATGCAACACGTTGAGTATTCGAACATCACGGCACACCCAAATATAGGGGCGTCACACACCCCCTATGTTTCACCGGCGAGGTGCTAGATCATGAATTTCCAGCGGGATTCAAGCCCGTAAACATAGAGGCATACGACGGAACAACAGACCCTGGAGTCTGGATTGAGGATTACATCCTACACATACACATGGCTAGAGGAGATGACCTCCACGCCATAAAATACTTACCCCTCAAGCTCAAAGGGCCAGCCCGGCATTGGCTCAAAAGCCTCCCGGAAAATACCATTGGAAGTTGGGAAGAGCTCGAGGATGCGTTTCGGGCAAATTTCCAGGGGACTTATGTCCGCCCTCCGGATGCAGACGATTTAAGTCACATAACTCAACAGCCCGGAGAGTCAGCCCGCAAATTCTGGAACAGGTTCCTTACCAAAAAGAACCAAATAGTTGACTGTCCGGACGCCGAAGCCTTAGCAGCTTTCAAACACAACGTCCGAGACGAATGGCTCGCCAGACACCTTGGCCAAGAAAAGCCGAGAACAATGGCCGCATTAACAAGCCTCATGACCCGCTTTTGCGCGGGAGAGGATAGCTGGCTGGCAAGGTGCGGTACTAGCGACCCAAGTACGTCCGAAGTTAGGGATGGAAATGGGAAACCACGACACAGCAAGGACCAGCGCCGGACCAAGGGAAACAGTCCTGAGAGCACGACAGTCAACGCCAGATTCAAAAGCTCTCGGCAGAACAACAAAAAACTACCTCTTAAGGACAACAGCGACGAGCTATCCAACCTAAACAAAATCTTGGACAAGATATGCCAAATCCACAGTACCCCCGGGAAGCCTGCAAACCATACCCATAGAGATTGTTGGGTCTTCAAACAGTCCGGCCGACTTAACGCCGAACATATGGGGCTCGACACACCAAGTGAGGACGATGACGAACCCCACAAGTAGAGCACCGGAAAACAAAAGAATTTCCCACAAGAGGTTAAAACAGTGAACTCACTTCAAGTGACAACAGGGAAAAATAGAGCGGCGCCCATTGAAATACGCGCCGCACAGTCCACCCCAGCGGAGTCCCGACACTGGATGTCAAAACCAATCACCTTCGACCATCTGGATTACTTCGGAAGTATCCGGAACGCAGGATGGACTGCTTTGATATTAGATCCTATAATCGACGGACTACAATTTACACAAGTCCTATGTGACGGCGGCAGTGATCTAAACCTGCTATATCAGGACACAATCCGCAGAATGGGGATAGACCCAACCAAAATTCGCCATAGCAACACTTCCTTTAAAGGAGTGATGCCAGGCCCATATGCCCATTGTATGGGCTCTCTACCACTAGAAGTTGTGTTCGGCTCATCCGACAACTTCCGTCGCGAAAAGTTAGTCTTCCACATCTCCCCATTTAAAAGTAGCTATCAAGCACTATTGGGACGCGAAGCTTTCGCCCGCTTTAACGCAATACCGCATTACGCATCTCTTACACTTAAAATGCCCGGTCCACGCGGCATCATCTCATTAAAGGGAAACTTTGAGTGTTCCTCGAATACGGAAGAACGTGAGGCTACCTTGACAGCCACACACTAATCCGGCTTTGCTGATCAAAGCACCTAAACAGGTCATTCGGACCCCGGACACGGTTAGGCGAGTCCGGTATAAATAAACAAGGGGCTTACTAGCCGCGTACCCCCTTACAAGGGGCTCCACGCATGTACAACAAGAGACAATAAAGCTCAATTTTATTCATTTTCTGAATCATACTCTGTTTATTTTAAAATACATTTTTCGCACAATCTTTTTTCCAACTAAGTTCCTCTCTTTTACTGATGAACGCCGTGCTATACCCGTCCAGGATACGGCACAATGGAGACACATGCGCAGACGTGCAGCAGGGACCCGTTGCAAGGATTCTTTTCAGATTAAGACCCTGCCTAAACCTTTTTTACTGTCTCTTGTTGTTACACATCCCCCGGTTTCTTGCTATAACCGAGGAGGAGGCTGGTGTTTTGGCATCGGCCGCGTCAGAAATTTTTGCGCCTACCTGGACACTAGGGGCTTAGGGCATTGTTCTGCCCATTTTCATAAAGACCGAATACCTTCAGGAGTGTTCGGCATCTCGAGTTAGGCCTTATATGCATCAGCTCCGAATCATGTCTTTGGTCAAATGTTGGGTTTGCCCGGCTCCTGTGTTTTGCTGCCTTATGTTCCGCTCTATCGGCTAACGCGGCACCAGGAGAACTACTGCGATTGTGCCCCGGTTCGGCCGGGTGAGCACCTCAGTAGAGAAAGCCGAAAACTGACTGTCATGATATAGCGTGAGACTGGTCAACCACTCGATGACCCACCGGAATGTTTAGAATTCCTCCGCATTAACGAAGGACCGTTTCCCGGTCAGGCACATACGCGCCCCGAATTCGGAGAGCGCGGTGCCCCTAGGGGCTATATAGTAGCCCCACCATCGAACTCCTATGGCTAAGTGAAAGTGATAAAGCATTATAGTCCGGTTGCCTAGTTTGCTACGCTATCACCTCCTTCACAGGACCAAGACGTTGGATTAAGTGTGAAAATGCGCTTTTTTTTGCAAACACCCCCGCACTATGTGCGTGGGGGCTGAAGCCGAAGATTGCCATCTTTCAGGTTATATAGACACATACATTAACGGCCGCACAGGAGGTATTTCAATACTTGAACGCACAAGTATAAAAAGCACTTATATTATATTCAAACATGGTTTCACAAATCATACATGTCATTGGAACATAATATCCTTCGAGCACTGCGTCTCTATTAAACGAGCGCCCTGCAGGACTTCCTCAAAATAGTGCTCGGCAGGTACTCGGCTTCTGTCCGAATCCCGGGATGCAACGTCGGTGGCCTTCATCTCCGCCCAACATGTCTTGACACGGGCAAGAGCCATCCGCGCACCCTCTATGCATGCCGACCGCTTCATTGCATCGATATGCGGCACCGCATCAAGGAACTGTTGCACCAAGCCAAAATAACTCTTCGGCTCGGGCCTTTTCGGCCACAAATGAGTCACGACATCCTTCATGGCAAGTCCGGACAACCTATTCAGCTCAGCCCATTCGGCTAACCGATCGGGTAACAGAAGTGGACGCTCTGGACTAAGGAACTGCGACCAAAAAAGCTCTTCCATTCCGTGATCCTTTTGGCCTCGGAAGTGTGCGACCGCGTCTGCGGCACTCGCCGCCAAATCCAGATAAGCATCCTCCGCTCCCCATAGCTGGCCCAACTGAGCATACTTAGGATCCGTAAATTTCCTCCGCAGCAGAAAGGGCTTTCCAGCCGCGATATCCCCGGCTTGACGCAGCTCCTCCTTTATAGTTCTCATCGCTGAGCGGGCATCCTTGGCTTCGGCGGTGGCCTTCTTCAGGTCCTCTTGCTCCACTCGACGTTCCTTTTCAAGAAACTCGCAGCAGTCGGTAGCATTCTTCAACTTCCCGGCCATCTCGGCCATTTCCTCCCTGCTTCGGCAGTGAGCAGCCTATTCGGCTTTTAGCTCTTCGGCCGCCCTCAAGGCAGCCTCATCACTTTTCCTGGCTTGCTCCTTGACTCGGGCTAGCTCCGCCCGAAGGTTCTCCATAGCAGCGGCACCATCTGCATAAAGCATACATGTTGTAAGGCATGGGCGTCAAGCTCCCTTACCAGGTGCCCGCGGAGAAGCCGCATACCCTGTGACTCGTCAAGCCGCTTATTTACAAGCGCGATGTCCGCATCCGCCACGTCAAGTTACCGCTTTAGTTCGGCAAATTGATCAGTCCGGCTAGCCACCGGATACTCCGCCACCTATATAGGACAGGCGACATCTTACAACTGAGATTATGATCCTCGGCGCGCTGTCACTTTCGACAACGTACCGAGTCTCAGGGGCTACTATCTATACAGGGCGCATTCTATATGCAAAACTGTCAGAAGGTATATCATTTTCGCGTACCTCAAACCCCGTCAGTAAGATTCTGACGGCTTCATGCAATCCGCTCTCAGCGGATGAAATCCTTCCAATCACCATACCCATTAACGCACGGTGATCTTCTGAGATAGACACTCGCCCGAGCAGATCCTTCAGCTCCTCCGACCATACACTAGTTGGTGCCGGACCTCCCGGCCCCGCCGGACTCGGGGAAACCCTCTGCAATGACACCTCAGGGTCGCCCGCCCCGTATGACGGTGCGGCAGACGGAGGCATTTCGCTCTCCATCATCTCCGGACGAAGATCCCCCGAAGATGAGCTCTGCTGAGAAGGGCTGAGATCCGAGCTACAAGGTAAAACTTCGGTTATCTTCAGAAATAATAACAAGGATGTCCCTTATTACAAAACCCCCCCTTTCTACTTACGGCTTGCTGGAGGGCTGATTCCCTTGGGGAAATAGTGCGGCCGGGGCCTCTCCTGGCGCAGGACCCTCTGGTGAAGATTTCTACCCCCGCTTTGAGGCCTTGGCCTCCGGATCTTCAGAAGCGGTCCTCTTCTCCCCCTGGAAGGAGGGATTCTCGATCCCCCCTTCCTTGAAAGCCTCCTTCGCGGAGGCAGTAACTTCCCTGTTCCCCCCTTTGCCCTCTTTCAAAGGCGCGGCCTCCAGCATCTTGGTTAACATAAGATCCGGCGTGGTCTCAGGGAGGGGGGCCGGACACCTTATTAGCTTTGCTTTCGCTATCCACTCCTGTTCAAGGGATAGCTCTTTAAAGGGAAAGTTTATGATAAATGCACGGATAGCCCGTCCGGGCACAAGACTACTTACTTGAGTATCCAGGTGATTGCAGCTCAGACCTGTGTCCTCGGTCAAGTCCGGACACATCTCTTGTGATCCGAAGAACAGTTTATACATCTCCACGGGCGTCGCGCCCATGAAATGTTGGAGAGCTCGTGGTCCCTCCAGATTAAATTCCCACAGGCGGAGGAGGCGACGTTTGCAGGGCAGAAGGCGCCGAATCAGCATGACCTACGCCACTATGACCAGATTGATCTCTCTCTTGGAGGTCTCGAATACAGCCCTGCAGCAGGGGAACATCCTTGGACGGCCCCCAGTCGAGCCCTTTGTTGACCCATGACGCCAGCCGCTGTGGAGGACCCGGGTGGAAGGCAGGTGGCGCCACCCATTTGGTGCCCCTGGGAGTGGTGATGTAAAACCACTCCTGTTGCCATAAACCGAGCACCTCTTGAAAAGAGCCCTCGAGCCATGGAGCGTCAGCATTTTTGCTTATAACAACCCCTCCGCACTCTGTCTGCTGCCCCTTGATCATCTTCGGCTCCACTTTGAAGGTCTTGAGCCACAATCCGAAGTGAGGGGTAATGCGGAGGAAGGCTTCGCATACGACAATGAACGATGAGATGTGGAGGATGGACTCCAGATCCAAGTCGTGGAATTCCAGCCCATAATAAAACATGAGCCCCCTCCGAAGGGGTCCGTCGGGAAGCTTAAACCCCGAAGGAAGTGAGACACGAACACCACGCTCTCACCAGGCTCGGGAGTAGGAATAACCTGCCCTTGGGTAGGCAGCCTATGCGAAATTTCGCCGGTTAGATACCTGGCGTCTCTCAGCTTTAGCACGTCTTCTTCCATGACGGAGGAAGGCATCCACCGACCTTGTAGGTCGGAGCCGGACATCGTCGAAGGTCCGAAGCGCCTGAATCTGTAGCTTTGGGTGTTGGAACTCGAGGCGAGGGGCGGATTCGATTGAGATTGAGAGAAAGGAGCAGGCCTTGGTCTAGTTATAAAGAGGTTGAATACCAACATCCCTCCCCGTAGCCGTTTGGGACTCGCCTTCGATAGAGGGGGCGTGCCAACAGGCACGGTTGGGTTACCCACGCCCATATTGATGAGAATCCCGGAATAAGGGGGCACGATTTCCGCTTTGATAAGATGTGCCAAGGAAACCGCCTCGCTAAACGCGCTGAGGTGGGACAGCAAAAAACGATTCGAATAAAGGCCTGGCCATGGTGTGATGTCACGCCACGGAATACGTCAGCAAATCTGGGTAAAGATTATTCTCTCTACGGTGGTATGTGGAACTTATTTTGCAGAGCTGGACACTATCCTTGTGTTCAAAATCTTCTATGAAGTATTCGGAGGAGGAACCCGCCTTGCAATGCCGAAGACAATATGCGCGCCGGACTTGTCGTCATTGAAGCCTGGTTCAGGGGCTACTGAGGGAGTCCTGGACTAGGGGGTGTCCGGATAGCCGAACTATCATCTTTGGCCGGACTCCAAGACTATGAAGATACAAGATTGAAGACTTCGTCCCGTGTCCAGATGGGACTTTCCTTGGCGTGGAAGGCAAGCTTGGCAATATGGATATGTAGATCTCCTACCATTGTAACCGACTCTGTGTAACCCTAGCCCTCTCCGGTGTCTATATAAACCGGAGGGTTTTAGTCCGTAGGACGAACAACAATCATACCATAGGCTAGCTTCTAGGGTTTAGCCTCTCTGATCTCGTGGTAGACCTACTCTTGTACTACCCATATCATCAATATTAATCAAGCAGGAGTAGGGTTTTACCTCCACCGAGAGGGCCCGAACCTGGGTAAAAACATCGTGTCCTTTGTCTCCTGTTACCATCTGCCTAGACGCACAGTTCGGGACCCCCTACCCGAGATCCGCCGGTTTTGACACCGACAGTGGGAAAACAATTACTGTTGGGAAATTGATAGAACTTCAAATAATCATGACGATATCTAGGCAATGATCATTATATAGGCATCACGTCCAAGATAAGTAGACCGACTCCTGCCTGCATATACTACTATTACTCCACACATCAACCGCTATCCAGCATGCATCTAGTGTATTAAGTTCATGAGAAAACGGAGTAATACAATAAGAACGATGACATGATGTAGACGAGATCCGTTTATCTATTGTGGCAGATATAGATCTCATCTTGTTATCCTTAGTAGAAATGATACATACGTGTCGGTTCCCCTTTTGTCACTGGGATCAAGCACCGTAAAATCAAACCCACTACAAAGCACCGCTTCCCATTGCAAGATAAATAGATCAAGTTGGCCAAACAAAACCCAAATATCGGAGAAGAAATACGAGGCTATAAGCAATCATGCATATAAGAGATCGAAGAAGACTCAAATAACTTTCATGGATAAAAACATAGATCTGATCATAAACTCAAAGTTCATCGGATCCCAACAAACACACTGCCAAAAGACTTACATCATATGGATCTCCAAGAGACCATTGTATTGATAATCAAGAGAGAGAGAGAGGAAGGCATCTAGCTACTAACTACGGGCCCGAAGGTCTACAAAGAACTACTCACGCATCATCGTAGAGGCACCAATGGAAGTGGTGAACCCCTCTGTGTTGGTGTCTAGATTGGATCTGGTGGTTCTGGACTCTGCGGCGGCTGGATGAATATTTCGTCGCCTCCCCTAGGGTTTCTGCAATATTGGGGTATTTATAGAGCAAAGAGGCGGTCCAGGGGGCACCCGAGGTGGGCACAACCCACCAGGGTGCGCCTGGGCCTCCTAGCGCACCCTGGTGGGTTGTCCCCTCCTTGGGACGCCCCCCAGGTGCAACCAGGGCCAAACTTCTTCCTTTTGGTCCATAAAAAAGTGTCCTGAAGTGGCGTGGCATTTGGACTCCGTCTGATATTGATTTCCTGCGATGTAAAAAACATGCAGAAAACAAGAACTAGCACTTGGCACTATGTCAATAGGTTAGTACCACAAAATGATATAAAATGACTATAAAATGATTGTAAAACATCCAAGAATGATAATATAACATCATGGAACAATAAAAAATTATAGATACGTTGGAGACATATCACTAACATAGTTGAATCATATGATCTCAATAATGCTAATAAAGAATCACTCCCGAGTTCCTATTAGCAGAGCACAAATGATATAAATTGTTTGTAGGGTACGAAACCACCTCAAAGCTATTCTTTTCGATCAATCTATCCTAGAGTTCGTACTAAAATAACACAAACCTATTCTTTCCGATCAATCTAAACAAGAGTTCATACTAAAATAACACCATATGACACACATGAACCAACTGAAATGTCACCTAGATACTCCAATGTCACCACAAGTATCCGTGAGTTAATTCTAAGATATGCATCAAACAACTTCATGATCATAATATTCAGTCCACACAAAGAACTACAAGGAGACCCCAAAGTTTCTATCGGAGAAAAGATAATAAAAACATGCACCAACCCCGATGCATAGATTACCCCAATGTCACCTCGGGAATCCGCAAGTTGAGTGCCATAACATACATCAAGTGAATCAATATGATACCCCATTTTCACCTCAAGTATTCATACCGCAAGACATACATCATGTGTTCTTAGATCTGGACATTCAATCCGACAAGACAAAACTCAAAGGGTAAAGATTCAATTCATCACAACAAGAGTAGAGAGGGGAGAAACATCATATGATCCATCTTTGTTAACAAAGCCCATGACACATCAAGATCGTGACATCTCAAGATCACGAGAGAGAGAGAGAGAGAGAGATTAAACACATAGCTACCGGTACAACCCCTCAGCCCTGAGGGTGGACTACTCCCTCCTCATCATGGTGGCTGCTGGGATGATGAAGATGGCCACCGACGATGATCTCCCCCTCTGGCAGGGTGCCGGAACGGGCTCTAGATTTGTTTCTCGTGGCTACAGAGGCTTACGGCAGCGGAACTTCTGATCTAGGGTCTCCATGAGGGTTTTTGGAATATTTGATGATTTATAGGGCGAAGAGGGGGTGCGGGAGGCCACTGAGGTGGGCACAACCCATCGGGGCGTGCCTGGGGGCCCAGGCGCGCCCTGGTGGGTTGTGCCCCCCTCAAGGCACCCCCAGGTGCTGCTCTGGCCCATTGGATGTCTTTTGGTCCATACAAAATCCACAAAAAGTTTCATGGTGTTTAGACTCCGTTTGATATTGATTTCCTGCGATGTAAAAAACAAGCAAAAAATAGCAACTGGCACTGGGCACTGGGTCAATAGGTTAGTCTCAAAAAATGATATAAAGTTGCTATAAAATGATTGTAAACCATCAAAGAATGATAATATAACAACATGGATACTTCATAAATTATAGATACGTTGGAGAAGTATCAGAGACCGAAAGGTCGAACATGAGTCATATAGTAGATATGATCAACATGGAGATGTTAACCATTGAAGACTACCCCATCTCATGTGATGATCGAACATGGGTTAGTTGATTTGGATCATGTATCACTAAGATAACTTGAGGGATGTTGATTTAAGTGGGAGTTCATTACTAATTTGATTATTTTGAACTAAAATTTATCATGAACTTAATCATAATACTCTTTGCAAATCTATGTTGTAGATCAATAGCCGATGCTACCATTCCCTTGAATTTTAATGCGTTCCTAGAGAAAGCTAAGTTGAAAGAGGATGGTAGCAACTACACAGACTGGGTCCATAACTTGAGGATTATCCTCATTGTTGCACAGAAGAATTATGTTCTTGATGCACCGCTAAGTGACAAACCTGCTGCAGGAGCTGATGCACATGTTGTGAACATCTGGCAGACTCGATATCATGACTACTTGATAGTTCAGTGTGCCATGCATTACGTCTTGGAATGGGGACTTCAAAAGCGTTTTGAACGCCACGGAGCATATGCGATGTTCCAAGAGCTGAAGTTGATGTTTCGAGCTAATGCCCGGGTTGAGAGATATGAAGTCTTCAACAAGTTCTTTAGTTGTAAGATGGAGGAGAACAATTCCGTCAGTGAACACATACTCAGAATGTCTGGGTACCACAACCACTTGGCTCAGCTAGAAATTGATCTTCCAGTTGAGAGTGTTATTGATAGAGTTCTTCAGTCACTGCCACCAGCCTACAAAGGCTTCATGATGAACTATAATATGCAAGGGGTGAAGAAAACGATTCCCGAGCTCTTTGCGATGCTGAAATCGACGGAGGTAGAAATCAAGAAAGAGCATCAAGTGTTGATGGTTAACAAGGCCAACAGTTTTAAGAAAAGGGCAAGGGAAAGAAAGGGAACTTCAAGAAGAATGGCAAGCAAGTTGCCGCTCCTATGAAGAAGCCCAAAGCTGGTCCCAAGCTTGAAATTGAGTGCTTCTACTACAAGGGAAATGGTCACTGGAAGTGAAACTGCTCCAAGTATTTGGCAGATAAGAAGGATGGCAAAGTGAACAAAGGTATATTTGATATACATGTTAATATGTTATTGACGTGTAACTTACTAATGCTCACAGTAGCGCCTGGGTATTTGATACTGGTTTGGTTGCTCATATTTGTAACTCGAAACAGGAGTTGTGGAATAAACAAAGATAGGCTAAGGACGAGGTGACGATGCGTGCCGGTAATGGTTCCAAGGTTGATGTGATCGCCGTTGGCATGCTACCTCTACATATACCTTCAAGATTAGTTTTAGACCTCAATAATTGTTATTTGGTGCCAGCGTTGAGAATGAACATTATATATGGATCTTGTTTATTGTGAGACGGTTATTCATTTAAGTCAGAGAATAATGGTTGTTCTATTTATATGAGTAACGTCTTTTATGGTCATGCACCCTTAGTGAATGGTCTATTTTTATTGAATCTCGATCGTAGTGATACACATATTCATAATATTGATGCCAAAATATGCAAAGTTGATAATGATAGTGCAACATACTTGTGGCACTGCCGTTTAGGTCATATTGGTGTAAAGCACATGAAGAAACTCCATGCAGATGGACTTTTGGAATCACTTGATTATGAATCATTTGATACTTGCGAACCATGCCTCATGGGTAAGATGACTAAAACTCCGTTCTCCGAAAAAAATGGAGCAAGCTAATGACTTATTGGAAATAATACATACCGATGTATGTTGTCCGATGAGTGTTGAAGCACGTGGCGGGTATCATTATTTTCTAACCTCAAAGATGATTTAAGTAGGCATGGTATATCTACTTGATAAAACACAAGTCCGAAACAATTGAAAAGTTCACAGAATTTCATAGTGAAGTGGAGAGTCATCGTAAAAAGAAAATAAAGTTTCTACGATCTGGACACGGAGCCGAATATTTGAGTTACGAGTTTGGCCTTCATTTAAGACAATGTGGAATTGTTTCACAACTCACGCCACCTGGAACACCACAGCGTTATGGTGTGTCCGAATGTCGTAATCATACTTTATTATATATGGTGCGTTCTATGATGTTTCTTACCGATTTGCCTTTATCATTTTGGAGTTATGCATTAGAGACAGCCACATTCACGTTAAATAGGGCACCGTCTAAATCCGTTGAGACGACACCATATGAACTATGGTTTGGCAAGAAACCTAAGTTGTCGTTTCTTAAAGTTTGGGGATGTGACGCTTATGTCAAAAGGCTTCAGCCTGATTAGCTCGAACCCAAAGTGGAGAAGTGTGTCTTCATAGGATAACCTAAAAAAAAGCTATTGGGTATACCTTCTACCACAGATCCTAAGGCAAGATCTTTGTGGCTAAGAATGGGTCATTTCTAGAGAAGGAGTTTCTCTCAAAATAAGTGAGTGGGAGGAAAGTAGAACTTGATGAGGTAATTGTACCTTCTCTCGAATTGGAAAGTAGCACATTAGAGAAAACTGTTCCCATGATGCCTACACCAACTAAAGAAGAAGCTAATGATGATGATAATGAAACTTTAGATCAAGTTACTACTGAACCTTGTAGGTCGACCAAAACATGTACCGCACTAGAGTGGTACGGTAATCCTGTACTGGAAGTCATGTTGTTGGACAACAGCGAACCTACGAACTATGAAGAAGCTATGATGATCCCAGATTCCGACAAATGGCTTGAGGCCATGAAATCTGAGATAGGATCCATGTATGAGACCAAAGTGTGGACTTCGGTGGACTTGCCCGATGATCGTCAAGCCATTGAGAATAAATGGATCTTCAAGAGGAAGACGAACACTAATTGTAATATCATTGTCTACAAAGCTCGACTTGTCGCAAAAGGTTTTCGACAAGTTCAAGGGGTTGACTATGATGAGACTTTCTCACCCGCAGTGATGCTTAAGTTCTCCAAATCATGTTAGGAATTGCCGCATTTTATGATTATGAAATCTGGCGATGTCAAAACTGCATTCCTTAATGGGTTTCTTAAAGAAGAGTTGTATATAATGAAACTGGAAGGTTTTGTCGATCCTAAAGGAGCTAACAAAGTGTGCAAACTCCAGCGATTCATCTATGGACTAGTGCAAGCACCACAGATTTTCAATACACACTTTGATGAGCTGATCAAAGCATATGGTTTTATACAGACTTAAAGTGAAGCCTGTATTTACAAGAAAGTGAGTGGGAGCTCTGTAGCATTACTGATATTATATGTGGATGATATATTGCTATTGGAAATGATATAAAATTTCTCGATAGCATAAAAGGATACTTGAATAAGAATTTTTCAATGAAAGACCATGGTGAAGATGCTTATATATTGGGAATCAAGATCTATAGGGATAGATCGATACACTTAATAGGACTTTGACAAAGCACATACCTTGACAAAGTTCTGAAGAAGTTCAAAATGGACAAGTCAAAGAAAGGGTTCTTGCCTGTGTTGCAAGGTGTGAAATTGATTCAGACTCAAAGTCTGACCACGGCAGAAGATAGAGAGAAAATGAAAGTCATTCCCTATGCCTTAGCCATAGGTTCTATTATGTATGCCAATCTGTCTACCAGACCTGATGTGTGCCTTGCCATAAGTTTGGCAGGGAGGTACCAAAGTAATCCAGGAGTGGATCCTGGACAGAGGTCAAGAATATCCTGAAGTACCTGAAAAGGACCAAGGATATGTTTCTCGTTTATGGAGGTGACGAAGAGCTCGTCGTAAAGGGTTACGTCGATGCTAGCTTCGACACAGATCCGGATGACTCTAAGTTGCAATCCAGATATGTATTTATAATGAATGGTGGAGCTGTTAGTTGGTGCAGTGCCAAGCAGAGCATCGTGGCGGGATCTACGTGTGAAGCGGAGTACATTGCTACTTCGGAAGCATCACATGACAAAGTCTGGATGAAGGAGTTCATATCCGATCTGGGTGTAATACCCAATGCATCGGGTCCAATGACAATATTTTGTAACAACACTGGAGCAATTGCCTTAGCCAAGGAATCTATGTTTCACAATAGAACCAAACACATCAAGCGACGCTTCAACTCCATTTGTGAAAAGGTCAAGGATGGAGACATAGAAATTTGCAAAATACATACAGATCTGAATGTGGCAGACCCATTTTCATCATCCCTTGCATACTATAGTTCATCATGAAGTTCCAGTAACTTGGTGATGGTGACTAGAGAACTCTGTCAATCACTATCTTATCTAGAAGATTAACTCCCACTTGATTCAAGTGATTTTAGTACCCAGACATTCTGAACACATGCTCACTAGTTGAGCAATTCTCCTCCATCTTTTAGGCAAAGTACTTGTCTAATGTCTCATACCTCTTGACACGGGCATGAGTCTGAAATACAAATTTCAGCTCTTGGAACATCTCATATGCTCCGTGACGTTTCAAAAAACATTTTTGAAGTCCCGGTTCTAAGCCATAAAGCATGGTGCACTAAACTATCAAGTAGTCATGATATTGAGCTAGCCAAACGTTCATAACGTCTGCATCTGCTCCTGCAATAGGTCTGTCACCTAGCGGTGCATCAAGGACATAATTCTTCTGTGCAGCAATGAGGATACACCTCAGATCACGGACCCAGTACGCATCATTGCTACTATCATCTTTCAACTTAGTTTTCTCTAGGAACATACAAAAAACATAGGGAAGCTATTACGTGAGCTATTGATCTACAACATAATTTGCAAAATACTATCAGGACTAAGTTCATGATAAATTAAAGTTGAATGAATCATATTACTTAAGAACTCCCACTTAGATAGACATCCCTCTAGTCATCTAAATGATCACGTGATCCATATCAACTAAACTATGTCCGATCATCACGTGAGATGGAGTAGTTTTTAATGGTGAACATCTCTATGTTGATCATATCTACTATATGATTCATGCTCGACCTTTCGGTCTCCAGTGTTCCGAGGCCATATCTGCATATGCTAGGCTCGTCAAGTTTAACCCGAGTATTCTGCGTGTGCAGAACTGGCTTGCACCCGTTGTATGTGAACGTAGATCTTATCACACCTGATCATCATGTGGTGTCTCGGCACGATGAACTGTCACAACAGTGCATACTCAGGGAGAACACTTATAGCTTGAAATTTAGTAAGGGGTCATCTTATAATGCTACCGTCGTACTAAGCAAAATAAGATGCATAAAAGATAAACATCACATGCAATCAAAATATGTGACATGATATGGCCATCATCATCTTGTGCTCATGATCTCCATCACCGAAGCATCGTCATGATCTCCATTGTTACCGGCTTGAAACCTTGATATCCATCGTAGCATCGTTGTCGTCTCGCCAACTATTGCTACTACGACAATCGCTACCGCTTAATGATAAAGTAAAGCAATTACATGGCGATTGCATTGCATGCAATAAAGCGACAACCATATGGCTCCTGCCAGTTGCCGATAACTCTATTACAAAACATGATCATCCATACAATAATTTACATCACATCATTTCTTGACCATATCACATCACAACAAGCCCTGCAAAAACAAGTTAGACGTCCTCTACTTTGTTGTTGCAAGTTTTACATGGCTTCTACGGGCTTCTAGCAAGAACCGTTCTTACCTACGCATCAAAACCACAATGATTTTTCGTCAAGTGTGCTGTGTTAACCTTCAACATGGACCGGGCGTAGTCAAACTCGATTCAACTAAAGTTGGAGAAACAGACACCCGCCAGCCATCTATGTGCAAAAGCACGTCGGTAGAACCAGTCTCATGAACACGGTCATGTAATGTCGATCCGGGCCGCTTCATCCAACAATACCGCCGAATCAAAGTAAGACGTTGGTGGTAAGCAGTATGACTATTATCGCCCATAACTCTTTGTGTTCTACTCGTGCATAAAACATCTACCCATAGACATGGCTCGGATGCCACTGTTGGGGAACGCAGTAATTTCAAGAAAATCCTACGATCACACAAGATTTATCTAGGTGATTCATAGCAACTAGAGGGGAGAGTGTGTCCATGTACCCTGGTAGACCGAAAACGGAAGCGTTTCAATAACGCGGTTGATGAAGTCGAACTTCTTCGCGATCCAACTGATCAAGTACTGAACGTATGACACCTTCGCGTTAAGAACACATTCAGCTCGATGATGTCCCTCGAACTCTTGATCTAGTTGAGGCCGAGGGAGAGTTTCGTCAGCATGATGGCGTGGTGACGGTGATGATGAAGTTACCGGCGCAGTGCTTCGCCTAAGCACTACGACGATATGACCGAGGTGTGTAACTGTGGAGGAGGGCACCGCACACGGCTAAGAGAAGACTTGGTGTCTCTTTGGGATGCCCCCTGCCCACGTATATAAAGGAGGAAGGGAGAGAGGCCTTCCCTCCTAGGGGCGCTCCAAGTGTAGGGAGTCCTACTAGAACTCCCAAATCCGAGTAGGATTCCCTTTCCTTTTCGGAGTAGGAAAGACGGAAAGGACGGAGAGGGAGAAGGAAAAAGGGGCCGCGCCCCCACCCCTTGTCCAATTCGGTTTGGGCACGGGGGAGGGGCGTGCCACCTTGGCCCTTCTTCCGTCTCTCCACTAAAGCCCAATAAGGCCCATTACCTTCCGCCGGCGAATTCCCGTAACTCTCCGGTACTCCGAAAAATACACGAATCACTCGGAACCTTTCCGATGTCCGAATATAGCCTTCCAATATATGAATCTTTACGTCTCGACCATTTCAAGACTCCTCGTAATGTCTGTGATCTCATCCGAGACTCCGAAAAAACTTCGGTCATCAAATCACATAACTCATAATACAAATCGTCATTGAACGTTAAGCGTGCGGACCCTACGGGTTCGAGAACTATGTAGACATGACCGAGACACATCTCCGGTCAATAACCAATAGCGGAACCTGGATGCTCACATTGGCTCCTACATATTCTATGAAGATCTTTATTGGTCAAACCGCATAACAATATACGTTGTTCCCTTTGTCATCGGTGTGTTACTTGCCCGAGATTCGATCATCGGTATCATCATACCTATTTCAATCTCGTTACCGACAAGTCTCTTTACTTGTTCCGTAATGCTTCATCCTGCAACTAACTCATTAGTCACGTTGCTTGCAAGGCTTATAGTGATGAGCATTATCGAGAGGGCCCAGAGATACCTCTCCGAAACATGGAGTGACAAATCCTAATCTCAATCTATGCCAACCCAACAAACACCTTTGGAGACACCTGTAGAGCATCTTTATAATCGCCCAGTTACGTTGTGACGTTTGATAGCACACAAGGTGTTCTCCGGTAATCTCATAGTCTGAGGAACATGTATAAGTCATGAAGACATCAGTGGCAATGAAACTGTAACGATCATAATGCTAAGCTAACGAATGGGTCTTGTCCATCACATCATTCTCCTAATGATGTGATCCCGTTCATCAAATGAAAACACATGTCTATGGTTAGGAAACATAACCATCTTTGATTAATGAGCTAGTCTAGTAGAGGCATACTAGAGACACTATGTTTTGTCTATGTATTCACACATGTACTAAGTTTCCGGTTAATACAATTCTAGCATGAATAATAAACATTTATCATGATATAAGGAAATAAATAATAACTTTATTATTGCCTCTAGGGCATATTTCCTTCACATGCAATTGCCGAATACCGGAGGAATACCTTGTGTGCTATCAAACGTCACTTCATAACAGGGTGATCATAAAGGTGCTTGAGGGAGTCCTGGACTAGGGGGTGTCCGGACAGCCGGACTATCATCGTCCGCCGGACTCCAAGACTACGAAGATACAAGATTGAAGACTCCGTCCCGTGTCCGGAGGGGACTTTCCTTGGCGTGGAAGGCAAGCTTGGCAATACGGATATGTAGATCTCCTACCATTGTAACCGACTCTATGTAACCCTAGCCTCCTCCGGTGTCTATATAAACCGGAGGGCTTTAGTCCGTAGGACATAACATACATCACAACAATCATACCATAGGCTAGCTTTAGGGTTTAGCCTCCTTGATCTCGTGGTAGATCCACTCTTGTACTACCCATATCATCAATATTAATCAAGCAGGACGTAGGGTTTTACCTCCATCAAGAGGGCCCGAACCTGGGTAAAACATCGTGTCCCTTGTCTCCTGTTACCATCCGCCTAGACGCACAGTTCGGGACCCCCTACCCGAGATGCGCCGGTTTTGACACTGACATTGGTGCTTTCATTGAGAGTTCCTCTGTGTCGTCACCGATAGGAAGGATGCCTCCACCCATCTTCAAGGACGGTATTTTCGCCGAAGAGGCCTTAGCCGCCGGCCAAACTATCCGGCTAGGCGGTTTTCTTATGACCGCCTGTCCGGCCACTGCTTCGACAATGACTTCTCAAGTCGTCAAAAGCAATCTCCACGTCAGCTCGGAATTCGCCGAGCGGCTGGATCCGATAGAGCTCTCGTCTGTCAACGAACTCTTGGATCGCATCGCTGCCCTGGGAGTCGCTACGGACTACAACCAGATTGGGCTTAAAACCGATCTAAGAGAGATCAACTCTCCCCAGGTTACCCACCACATCGCTGTGGTAGAGGAACAATGCGGCGATCTTCCTCCTGTATTGAAAACTAGACATGTCCGGGCTCCCGAACCCCCCACGCCGGATTTCTGCGGGGGAACGGACTCCGATCGAGCACTGAACTTAAATTCAGGCATCGGACCGGACTCATTGGACAATGTCCAGCAATCCAGGCTTCCAAAATTGGAAGCTTCACGGCCTTTAAGCCCCAAGATGGGTAGGGATCCGGATTTTATTCCACCCACCCGCCCAGACATGTGCGATCTATCTCTAATACGGCAAGAGCCCACTGAAATAGTACATCACTACTGGGCCAGATTCCTCCTGGTTATGGACAGGATAAAGGACTGCCGAGAGGAAAACGCAATCTCAATCTTTTGCAATAATTGCACGGACAAGGGAATATTGAACGCCATCGGCCGTCGTAAAATCACACGCTTCACCGATCTGGCGTCCATAGTACGAAAGTACTGTGCGATGGAGAGTTTCCGGAAAACCGCAAACCAGTTTTGGGATAATCCGGCCCCGAATACAACCCTAGTCTGCAACAAAAGGGTGCATTATACTCAGGCCCCAGATACAAAAACCAAAAAACAAAAACCCCTTAGAGGGCACGGAACCGTACTGGAGGGATGGCTCAGCGGACCCTGTAAGCTCCATAGTATAGAGGGCGCCGTCCCAACACATAGCCTTCGAGCATGTTGGATATTGCGGCAGGTGGCCAAAAGTGGCGAGGAGCTTCTAGCCTCAGAAAACCACTCCAACAATACCGGTACGGTATCAACAGTCTTTGAGACCTTTGCATCAAATAATATGCGAAAACGAACAATCCGCAGCCTCGCCGAAGTCTACCAAGTAGCAACAGCAAACCCATGGAGTGACACAGCCATCACCTTCAACGCCAAAGACGAACCTAAATTCCGAACAGCCCGAGCACCAGCTGCACTGGTGCTTAGTCCCATAGTGGACGGCTTTCGACTTACAAAGGTCCTCATGGACGGCGGCAGCGGACTAAACCTCATCTATGAGGAAACTCTTCAAAAAATGGAAATAGACTGGAGCCGTATTGAGCGAAGCAGCACAACCTTCAGAGGAATAATCTTTAGCCAGGAAGCGCGCTGCACCGGAAAAATCACACTTGATGTGGTGTTTGGCTCGCAGGACAACTACAGATCCAAAGAAGTCACGTTCCAAGTGGCCCCGTTCAATAGCGGATATCACGCTATCTTGGGACGAGAGGCGTTCACAATTTTTCAAGCCGTACCCCATTACGGGTACATGAAGCTCAAAATGCCCGGGCCCGGTGGAATAATCACTCTCGCTAGTGATCCGTACATAGCACTCCGCGCCGAAAACAAGACAGCTGCACTAGCCCTGGAGGCACTATCCGAAGCCTTAGCGGCAGAAGAACTCACCGCGCTGCGCTCTACGGTGAATAGGGACGATGTGATACTCGATAAAAGATCCAAGTCCACATCCTTCAAACCAGCAGATGAAATAATAAAATTCCAGGTCCACCCAACGGACCCAACAAAGACGGCCTCCATTGGGGCACAATTGAACCCCGAGGTAGACGCCGCACTGCGAGAATTCCTTCGGGAAAATTGGGACATTTTTGCCTGACATCCTTCGGACATGCCCGGAATCCCACGCAGACTGGCAGAACATAGCCTAAACATCCTAAAAGGATTCAAGCCGGTCAAATAGGCTCTTTGGTGATTTTCCGAACCCAAAAGACAGGCAATGGGAGAAGAGCCAGCCAAACTATTGGAAGCCGGATTCTCAGAGATATCAAACACCCGGATTGGCTAGCAAATCTGGTAATGGTACCAAAGAAGGACCTCAATAAGGCTTGCCCAAAGGATCCCTTCCCCCTCCCCCGCATCGATCAAATTATCGATGCTACCGCAGGGCATGATTCGTTGTGCTTCCTCGACGCATACTCTGGCTACCATCAAATCAAGATGGCGGATGCAGACCAAGCCGCAACGGCATTCATCACTCCATACGGACCATTCTGCTTCAACACGATGCCCTTCGGACTTAAAAATGCCGGCGCAACATATCAGCGCATGATTCAAACATGTCTGGCTACCCAGATCGGCAAAACAGTCGAGGCATACGTAGACGACGTAGTCATCAAAACAAAACACGTCGAAACTCTAGTAGACGATTTGAGGCTCACGTTCGACAACCTCAGAGCATATGACATCAAGCTGAATCCGGAAAAATGTGTTTTCGGCGTACCAGCCGGAAAGCTGTTGGGCTTCATTGTATCTGGTAGAGGAATTGAAGCAAACCCGGCTAAAATCCGAGCTCTGTCACAGTTGGACATTCCAAAAGACCTCAAACAGATACAAAAATTGACAGGATGCGTGGCAGCCCTAAGCCGTTTTATCTCCCGCTTGGGAGAAAAGGCACTGCCCCTTTATCGCCTCCTTAGGCGCACCGAACACTTCGAGTGGACGGATGCTGCCACTGCCGGACTCGAAGAAATAAATGCCATATTGGCAACAAATCCGGTCCTAGCCACGCCAAACCTAGGCGAACCTATGTTGTTATACATCGCAGCAACACATCAAGTTGTAAGTGCGGTACTCGTCGTTGAACGAGAGACAGAAGGGCATAAATTCCCTCTTCAAAAACCAGTGTACTATGTATCGACTGTGTTAACACCCTGCAAGTCCTGTTACCCGCACTATCAAAAGATAGCGTACGCGGTGTTCATGGCATCCCGGAAGCTCTAACACTACTTTCAGGAGTGTGCGATAATAGTGGCCTCCGAAGTACCACTCAATGACATTATAAACAACCGCGACGCAACGGGTAGGATTGCAAAATGGGCCATTGAGCTCCTACCATTCGATATAACCTACAAGCCTCGGCGAGCTATAAAGTCACAAGTTTTGGCTGACTTCGTCGTTGAATGGACAGAAGCCGAACTCCCTAAAGAGTACGGTGCATACTCCAATTGGACTATGCACTTTGACGGCTCCAAAATGTTGGCCGGACTGGGGGCTGGCATCATCTTGACGTCCCCAACCGGGGACACAGTCCAATACGTACTTCAAATAATGTACACGGACTCCAACAACGCAGCCGAATACGAGGCCCTCCTACATGGTCTCCGGATGGCAATCTCCATGGGCATTCAACGCCTAGAGGTGAGCAGGGATTCAAACCTTGGATATCCCAAATAAACAGAGACTTTGACGCCAAGGATCCGAAAATGGCAGCACATCGCAATGCTGTCCTAAAAATGTCGGCTCGGTTTGAAGGACTTGAATTCCATCACGTAGCCCGAGAAAATAACCAAGCAGCCAACGTACTGGCACGCATCGGTGCAAAATGTGACGCTGTCCCTCCAAATATCTTCCTGGAATGGCTCTTCAAGCCATCCGTACTATGGGAAGGGGAATTCGGAAATGACAAATCGGAAACAACCGCGCCAATCGGCGATTCAGCCGATGACATAACACCTTCAGCCCACGACATAATGGCAGTAATTGCCCCGTGGACGGAACCATTCCTAGCCTATTTTCTTAGACAGGAACTTCCCGAAGACCAAAATGAGGCCCGCTGCATAGTTCGGCGATCGAAAGCCTACAAGGTCCATGAGGGAGAACTTTATAAGAAAAGTACAACCGGAGTCCTTCAAAGGTGTATCTTCGAAGAGGAAGGGCAAAACCTCCTGGCTGAAATTCATGCCGGACTAGGCGGACACCACGCAGCAGCCCGGGCCCTTGTAGGAAAGGCATTCCGTACAGGATTTTATTAGCCGACGGCCCGGGCAGATGCCCAGGACTTAGTCCAGAGATGCGTCGGTTGTCAGCTCTTTGCTAATCAGAGCCATATGCCACCCACCGCCCTCAAAACTATACCCATTACCTGGCCGTTCGCGGTCTGGGGGCTTGATATGGTTGGACCCCTTAAAGGGGGAACCCACAAGCAAAGGTACCTATTGGTCATGGTGGATAAATTCACCAAATGGATAGAGGCCAAACCGGTCAAAACGGCAGAGTCCGGACCAGTGATAGACTTTATATCCGGGGTCGTACACCGTTACGGTGTCCCCCACAGCATCATCATCGACAATGGCACGAACTTCACGGCCGACGAGGTTAAGTCATGGTGCAAAAACATGGGCATCAAGCTCGACTACGCCTCAGTCTATCACCCTCAAACCAACGGTCAAGTGGAACGAGCAAATGGTCTAATAATGAGCGGCATTAAACCCAGACTAGTGCGGTCACTTACAAAATCAGACACGCACTGGGTAGAGGAGCTCGACTCCGTACTCTGGGGGCTGCGGACAACGCCCAACCGTACTACCGGATTTACACCATTCTTCATGGTATACGGCGCAGAGGCAGTTCTGCCCTGCGACATCATTCATGACTCACCTCGAGTGCGCATGTACGAGGAACGAGAAGCCGAGCTAGATCGGCAGGACAGCTTGGACGCATTGGAGGAGGAACGCGACGTCGCCAAGGCTCGTTCCGCATTTTATCAGCAGCAGGCTCGAAGATATCAAAGTAGAGAAGTACGGGCCAAGACTTACAATGTTGGCGAACTAGTTCTACGCCTGCCGGACAAGAAAAAGGACAAGCTCAAGCCCAAATGGGAGGGCCCCTTCACCATCGACCAAGTCCTGACTGGCGGGGCGTACCGTCTACGAAATGCGTCGGACAACCGACTCGAGCCGAACCCATGGAACGCAGCCCGCCTCCGAAGATTTTACACCTAGTGCCGGACTAAGGGTTCGTCCCCTCCCCCCGTTCAAATTTTCATACTGCAGCTGTCCTTTGTTTTCCTTTCTTTTCTTAACCCTTCTACTAAAAGGTCCTCGAAGGGCCTGCTAGCATACACTTTATGTGCTATCCGCACTCATTATACCTGGGGGCTTCTTTCCAGAAGCTCAACTATAAGGGCTTCATGCCCAACATGTGTCATGCTTCCACATGTACCTTTTACTCACCATTATATGCATCGATATGACTTAAGTTTTGGCCAAGCTGGGTTGCCTGGCTCCTGTGCTTACCCCTACGTTCTCGATTGTTCGGCTAGGAGGTAAAGGGAGCACCTCTGCGATTGTTACTGCCGGGTCAGCCGGACGTGTACCTCAGACTGGGTGAAGCCGAAAGCTAGCGTTCTTAAGGGAATATTCGGTCGGTGACCTAAAAGATGATTTTTTACCTACCTGTTTATCTGCCCCCAGATGTTTTTCTGCTTTTTTCACAGTCCGGACATGCACTTTAGGGCATGCCTCCCAGGGAAAGGAACCCTTAACGGAACTATTCTCCCTGGAAGATGTTTCTTACTAACCATGTAATATAAAATAACTAGTTGGGCACTTGTCTGATAAAGCACTAATGACCCCTACGCCTGGTCTCCACGCATACCCCGGTTGTTATTTTAACCATAAAGGTATTCGGACACACTCCGGACTCTAGGGTCCCGAGGTCGAAGCGAAAAGGTCGGCAAAGACAAACGATCTACAATCCAGCTAGAAGGCATATCACATTTCATTTTCAATACATCATCAAATTTACTGATTGTATTCCTCCTCAATCTCGTCTAACAGGCTGTCTAACTTACAGTCCCGTTGGGAAAATTTAGCAGCCACCTCCACTTGGCTGTATACTAAACTCACAGGGATCTCCTTCCCATCGGGCCCCACCGGTCCAACTTCGGCCATATGGTTGGGATCCGCCTTCTTGTACCGCGTCTTCACCATGGCCCAAGCCTCCCTGGCACCCTGCGGCAGGCCGAAATCTTCCATAAACGGAAGCGTTGCCGCACTCCCTGGAGTTTCTCCGCAAGCTCCCCAAGGCCCTCGGGTAGGGAGACGGCTGGCCACAATGCCTGGACAACGCCGCTCATCGCCTGCCGAACTCGTTCGAGCAGTTGCGACAGCTCGGGAAGTTGATCACCCGTCGATACGGGCATCTCCTCTGCAGGGCGACCTGTGAGCATACCTACAAGACATATTCTGTCAATCGACTTCCTCGCCGGACTCTTCTTTTCAAAGGAGTTTGTTCAAGCACTTACTATAGATGCCGCGACGAAGCTGCTGATTCTCCTTAACAGAGCCGGACAGCTCGGCCTGAACGCCTTTCAGCTCCTCTCCAAGCTGGGCGTGGGCATCTTGAAGCTTGTTCCTTTCCTGCTGTACTCTATTCAGCACCCTCTCACCGGCCTTCAGCTGGCGAAGCAGTTCCTGCCTGTCCGGATCTTGTCCGGCAGCACCTGTAATGTCATTATTAGACTTACGTGCGCCGCACAGCGCTTATATTTACCAAACAAATGTGTTACCAGGAGGGGCCTCTGTGTTTCCTCCTGCGGCAGCAAGTGCGGCCTCAAGCTGGGCCTTGCATTCTTGCAGCTCCTGAGACAGCTGGGCATTCTTCTCGGTAAGAGCCTGCGTTTCAAATGATCCTTAAATCAGTTAACATAACTACTTTAAGTCTCGGGGGCTACTAGTATATATAACCACTAAAATTCCCTTACCCGTATGTCTTTCACATACTGCTCCGTGGCTCTGGTAAAACCATCTTGAGCGGCACGGAGGTGCGCGTCCCCCGCGTTGAAGGCGTCCAGCGCCTCAGGGGAAAAGCACGCTTCCCGAAATACTGTCCGGCGGCGCCTATGGTTCATGGCGCTCTCCACCTCGGACTTGGTCCTCAGGTTGCGGAGCCGGACTTATCATGTCCTCCATAATCCGGCGCAGTTCCTGCGCCGAAGACATAGTGTAAGAAGCTTAAACTCTAAAAGCACGGGTTGAGCCCTTAAAAGGTGTTCGCTTACCCAGCCCCGAGGGTTGTTCATGGAAAACCCATTCAGAGGGTTCATTCAGAGGAAGTCCTCCTTTTCCCCCTTGTACAGGCCGGACAGGATCTGCACCAGGTCCTCGGTCGAATCCGGTCCTTTGCGGCCGTGGCGGGTGGCGTCGTCCTCCCCGTTGAAATCCCACATGGGGTGGCCCCTGTATTGCAGTGGCTGTACTCCCCGCATGATGCATATTGCCTTGATTCCGATCATGGTCAATCCGGAATGGGCTAGTAATCTTATTAGGCCCATCAGGTAATGGACGCTCTTGTCTTCTTCCAATTGGGGACTCTGCGGGCGCCAACTAAGGCGTTTCTTCAGAGGATCGGCATTGAACTCCGGGAGGCCGACCCGGATTGGGTCCGGCAGCGGAGTGTCTTCTATGTAAAACCATTCCGAAGGCCAGTCTTCGGACGCCTTCTTAGGGGTCCCGGATGGATATCCGGTCCCGGCAATGCGCCATACTTCGGCGCCACCCACTTGGTATATAGATCCCTCGTGAGAACGGGGTACGAGGCAGAACAACCTCTTCCACAGCGCAAAATGGGGCTCGATGCCCAGGAACAGCTCACAAAGAGCTACGTAACATGCAGGACAGAGGCGGGTGTGAGGTGATGGAGCTGGAGTCCGTAGAACTCCAGGAGCCCGCGGAGGAACGGATGTATAGGAAATCCGAGTCCCCTTATTAGATAGGGGACGAAGCATACCCGCTCCCCTTTGTTGGGACTTGGGGTAGCCTCCGCTTGCTTCCCACCTTGGTAGGTGGCCAGCCCGGCTCGAACCGGGACCATGAAGGCCGGAGGGAGATATCCCCCCGCTTGGAGCTTCACTAGCTCGTTGTGTGGAACAGAGCATCTCCTCCAATCTCCTGGCAGTGGGCTGGGAGCGCGAGAGGAGGAGCCGCACCGACGGTCCATGGTGGAATGGGTTGTTGGGTCAAAGGCGCTCCGATGAGTATTCGTGGAAGGAAGATGGTGTGATTTGGATCTGGATTTTTGCCTCTTTTGTAGGCGGATGACTTGCACGACTAGGGGGTGAAACGTAAAAAACACCCTGGCTTTTCGCATTCGTGCGACGCGTGGAGGAAGACCATTATTGGGCGTAGAAGCAAAGAATCACAGCATTTATGAGGAAACCGGACACTGTTCGGCCGGTACGTGGAACTTAAAAGGAGAACCTGCCTTGCAACGCCGAAGACTATATACGCGCCGGACTTATCGTCATTGAAGCCTGGTTCAGGGGCGACTGAGGGAGTCCTGGACTAGGGGGTGTCCGGACAGCCGGACTATCATCGTCCGCCGGACTCCAAGACTACGAAGATACAAGATTGAAGACTCCGTCCCGTGTCCAGAGGGGACTTTCCTTGGCGTGGAAGGCAAGCTTGGCAATACGGATATGTAGATCTCCTACCATTGTAACCGACTCTATGTAACCCTAGCCTCCTCCGGTGTCTATATAAACCGGAGGGCTTTAGTCCGTAGGACATAACATACATCACAACAATCATACCATAGGCTAGCTTTAGGGTTTAGCCTCCTTGATCTCGTGGTAGATCCACTCTTGTACTACCCATATCATCAATATTAATCAAGCAGGACGTAGGGTTTTACCTCCATCAAGAGGGCCCGAACCTGGGTAAAACATCATGTCCCTTGTCTCCTGTTACCATCCGCCTAGATGCACAGTTCGGGACCCCCTACCCGAGATCCGTCGGTTTTGACACCGACAGTGCTCTACAAGTATCTCTAAAGGTGTCTGTTGAGTTGGCATGAATCAAGATTGGGATTTGTCACGCCGTATGATGGAGAGGTATCTGTGGGCCCTCTCGATAATACAGCATCACAAGAAGCTTGCAAGCAAAGTGACTAAGGAGTTAGTTACAAGATGATGTATTACGGAATGAGTAAAGAGACTTGCCGGTAATGAGATTGAACTAGGTATGGAGATACCGACGATCAAATCTCGAACAAGTAATATACCGACAGACAAAGGAAACTACATATGTTGTCATAAAGGTTCTACCGATAAAGATCTTCGTATAATATATAGGAACAAATATGGGCATCTAGGTCCCACTATTGGTTATTGACCGGAGAAGCATCTCGGTCAGGTCTACATCATTCTCAAACCCATAGGGTCTGCACGCTTAACGTTCGTTGGCAATATAGTATTATATGAGTTATGTATGTTGGTGACTGAATGTTGTTCGGAGTCCCGCATGAGATCACGGACGAGGAGCTCCGGAATGGTCCTGAGGTAAAGATTGATCTATAGGATGATATGGTTGAGCCAAGGGGTAAAGCCCACGAGGATTTAGGTCGATGCACAAAGGAGTTGTATGGAAGGCAGGGGCTAGACGCCAGGGTTCATGGCATCTACCCCTGGGTTAGACGCCGGAGTCTGTGGCATCTATGTAAACGTTGGGAACCTTGGCGTTTAGCCCTGGAGTCCGAGAAGGACTCTTCCTTGCATTCCAAACCAACTTTGGGGAGGCCTCCTCTCCGAGGTACGACCCCAGGGCTCAACATATAAATAGAGAAGCAGGGCTAGCCCCTCGAAGAGAAGTTTTTGAGCCTCCTCTAGTTGGTCCTAGTTGACTAATTAGAGCTAGCCCTAGCTACCTCTAATCCTCATAATTAGAAGCCCAATGTGGTTCTAATATCCTCCCTCTAGTTCATCACCACCATCACCACGTCGTCATGCTACCGGAACTCATCTACTACTCCGCCCCTCTTACTAGATCAACAAGAAGTCATCGAGCTGAACGTGTGCTGAAGGCGGAGGTGTCTTATGTTTGGTGCTTGATCGAAATGGATCATGAAGGAGTACGACAACATCAACCGCGTTGATAAACACTTCCGCTTAGCGATCTACAAGGGTATGTAGATGCTCTCCCCCTCTCGTAGCTATGCATCTCCATGGATAGATCTTGCGTGTGCGTAGAATTTTTTCCATGCAACATTCAATGCAGGGTTTAAAAATCAGCGTCACAATGGCAAGAACCCTTATAATGGGGGGAAGCCCAAGAAGCGTCGTGCCCTAAACACAGCTATCCTAACAAGTCGTCTAGTCACAATTGGAAGGATTGGTCTATTATACAGGAGTACATGAACTAGTCGTTTCAGCAGCATAGGCAATGGGCCGCCCGACGGGTCAGGCCCAGGAGGTTTCTAGGGAGCCAGCTTTGGGGGTGGCGGCTCAACTTCTAGTTATCCGAACCAAGGGAACCATGGTGGTCATAATCAGCAGTCTGATCAAGGTAATCAGTAGCACAATAATCAGTCAGGATATCAGAGTTATCCTACGCAGCTTAACAGTCGCCAGTACCATGTATTCACTACGAGCACTTGCAAGCGTGACTAGAAGGTTCATAAACGGGTTGTTATTGCATTTGAGCCGGCTGTACCGCAATATTTAAGGTGGTCTGAGCACACGATCATTTGGAGCTGGGCAGATCACCCGCCCCGAGTTGATGATCCGGGTCATCTGGCCCTCTTAGTAGCCCCTCAAGTGGGCGGTTACTAGTTCACCAAGGTACTTATGGATGGTGGTAGAAGCATCAACATATTATACCATGACACTTTTCGACGGATGAATCCGATCAAAAATGATCTTAAGCCGTCCTCTACGGTATTTCACGGAATCGTTCCTGGCAAATTGGCTTACCTTGTAGGGAAGATTGCTTTAGAGGTGGCTTTCGGTGATGAATATAATTACGGAGCAGAGACACTGTGCTTTTGAGGTGGTCAAGATCAAGAGTCCATATCATGCACTGTTTGGAAGGCCCGCTTACGCCAAGTTCATGCTCGCCCTTGTTATGTTTATTTGCAGATCAAGATGCCAGGGCCACGAGGGGCGATCACCATTCATGGTAATCATAAGATATCTCTAGAATGTGAATAAGGAGATGTCGCTTTTGCAGAGTCGGCTTGTGCCACAGATGAGCTCAAATTTTATAAAGATAATGTTAACCCGGCTGATATGACCCCTCTGAAGAAACCCACCACCGAGAAGGACCCTGTACTCAAGTTCAAGTCGGCCAAACATACACAACAAGTTGACTTTGTTCCTGGCGACTCTTCTCAACAGTTCACCATTGGGACGAGGATGGATCCCAAATAGGAAAGCGCGCTCATAGAGTTCATCCATGAGAATCGGGACATTTTTGCATGGAATCCTACTAACATGCCAGGTGTACCGAGAGAATTCGCTGAGCACCACCTTAATGTAGATCCTAAGATGAAACATGTCCGACAGTTCCTCCATCTTTCTAACAAGGAGAGACGTAAGACCATTGGAGAAGAAGTGGCCGGGCTCTTAGCTGCCGGGTTCATAGTTGAAGTTTTTCGCCCGTAGTGGTTGTCTAATCCTGTGCTTCTGCTCAAGAAGAATGGCACTTGGCATATGTGTGTTAATTACACATCTTAACAAGGCTTGTCCAACTGATCTGTTTGCTCTGCCTCGTATTGACCAGATCATTGATGCCACGACGGGTTGTGAGAGATTGTGTTTCCTGGATGCTTATTCTGGTTATCATCAGATCAAGATGGCAGTTGAGGATTAGGAGAATACAACCTTCATCACTCCCTTTGGAGCTTTATGTTATGTTTCTATGCCTTTTGGGCTCAAGAGTGCTCAGGCGACTAACCAGCACTGTGTTCAGAATTGCTTTCAAGGATAGATTGAACACAATGTTCATGCTTATGTCAATGATATTGTGGTTAAGAGCATCTCCAGCGGTTCGCCCCCCCCCCCCCGGTGCTTGAAATATTGCCGCCTGGGGCGAACCAGCGATAATCTTGGCGTGGGGCTGGTCGGGTTCCCAGCCACCACCTCTAGGTCACCCCCAGACGCCATTTTTTGAAACATGAAATCGGCCAAAACACGTCCAAACTAGGCGATTTCATTGATATTTTACAAAAAACTTAAAAACATAAGTGAAAACACAAACTAAAAAGACTACGCCTAGGCACCGCCGCCGCCCGCCTTCTACATGCCGAGGAGCTTATAAAACCGGATGTAGTTGCCGCCGTCGTCATTGTCGTCGTGTTGGGTGCCCCCGCCGTCGCTGCTGCACCCCTGACCGACGTCGCCAAGGCGTGGGGGTTGGACAGCCCGGGCGCATCCTCGTCATTGCTATCGATGACGACCATGCCGTCCTCCTCACGTCCGCGGTGCCAAGCAGCGATTTCCTCGAAGGCCCGGCGCTGGCGCTCTATCTGCTCCCGTGGAGAAGATTGTGGCTATCACCTCTCTTTCTAAGCCGGCCAGTATCAATGATGTTTAGCACCTCGCGGGTCATATTGCAGCCCTGAGCCGGTTTATAAGCCACCTGGATGATGAAAAAGACTGACATTTCATCTAGAGTGATGCTGCTAATGAGGCGTTTGAGGCACTTAAGAAGCAGTTGGCTAAGCCGCCTATCTTGGCTGCTCCAGTCGACAAAGAACCTTTGCTCCTGTATGTGATGGCTAATAACAAGGCTATGAGTGTAGAAGTGGTCATGGAGTGCAAGGAGGCAGGCAAAGAGTATCCAGTCCAGCGCCCGGTTTATTATGTCAGTGAAGTTTTGATGGAGTCCAAACAGAGATACCCACACTGGCAGAAGTTGGTGTTTTGGGTGTTCATGGCTAGCCGCAAGTTGAAGCATTATTTCCTTGCGCATCCAATCACTGTGGTCAGTTCTGCTCCTCTGGGGGATATCATTCAAAACAAAGACGCCACTGGCAGAGTTGCTAAGTGGGGAAGTGAGCTTGGACCACACAATCTAAAATATGTGCCCAGAACCGCCATCAAGTATTAGGCCTTGGTGGATTTTATTAATGATTGGACAGAACTGCAAACACCGGAGGAGAAGCCAAATCATACATACTGCACGATACACTTTCATGGATCAAGGCAATTGGAAGGCTTGAGGCTGGAGTTGTTATATCTTCCCTGCAAGGTGACCAATTTTGTTATGTCTTAAGGCTGATGTTTCCCTGTACAAACAATGCAGCTGAGTATGAGGCTTTGCTACATGGGCTCCAAATGGCCAAGGGGATGAACTTCAGCCAGGTTAGATGCCTTGGCGACTTAGATCTTGTTGCACAACAAGTTTCGAGGAAGTGGGATTCTAAGACCCACTCATGGCGGCTTATTATCAAACAGTGACTAATATCGCTGGGCATTTCAAGGGTTATCAAGTGGATCACATAGACCGGCGGCATAATGAGGCGACTGATGTGCTGTCCCACCTCGGGTCTCAGGTAAGCCGGTTCCTTGTAATGTTTTCCTTGATGTGCTGCATAACCCTTCTGTCAAGTTGCCCTCAGAGGAAGATCTTGCTATCCCTGACCCGGAGGGGCAGCTGATGGCGGCTCTACGTGCTGTTCCAGATTGGACGATGCCTTATCTGGATTATCTGATCTAGGGAGAGCTGTCAGAAGGTGAACTTTTGGCACGACAGATCATCCACCGGTCTAAATCCATGACAATTGTCAATGGCGAGTTACACAGATGCAGTGTGTCCGGCTGTTCCAACATTGTGTTTCCCCTGAGGAAGGACGCGAGGTTCTCCAAGAAATTCATGCTGGGGACTCTGGTCATCATGCCGGGTCAAGATCTCTAGTGGCTAAGGCTTTTAGACACGGATTTTTCTGGTTCACAGCTCACGCTGATGCAGAGGATATAGTACGTAAGTGCGATGGTTGCCAAAATTTGCACGACAAGCTCATGTGCCGGCTCAAGAATTGTGGATGGTCCCAATAACTTGGCCATTTGCGGTCTGGAGGCTTGATATGGTCGGGCCCTTTAAGAGGTCTAAGGACAAAAAGACTCACCTTTTCGTTGGAGTTGATAAATTCACCAAGTGGGTTGAAGCAGAACTAGTCAGCAATTGTGAGACGGCGACTGCAGTTCAGTTTGTGAAAAAGCTGATCTTTCGCTTTGGTTATTCTCATAGTATCATTACTGATAATGGGATTCTACGAAAGAATTATGTCTGAGGGAACACATCCGGCTTGATGTTTCATCTGTGGCTCATCCGCAGTCCAATGGCCAAGCTGAGCATGCTAACCAGGAGATATTGCAAGGGATCAAGCCCCGGTTCATGGTTCCTTTGGAGCGCACTCATTGTTGGGTTGAAGAACTCTGTGCAGTTCTTTGGAGCATAAGGACTACCCCCCAACAGATCAACATGCTATACGCCATTCTTTATGGTTTATGGAGCAGAGGCGGTTCTCCCAAGTGACATCCATCATGACTCTCCCAGGGTGGCGGCTTACATTGAAAGAGATAACGAGGCGACTCGTCAGAACGCGTTGGATGCCTTGGAGGAAGAACATGACCTTGCGGTGACTCAATCTGCGATTTACCAGCAAGACCCGCGTTGCTATCATAGCCGCAGGGTTCAAATCCTCACTTTCCAGGAGGGCGACTTAGTGCTCCGTCTGATTCAAGATCAGACAAGCATGCATAAGATTTCACCTCCTTGGGAAGGGCCTTTTGTGGTTAGCAAAAACCTCAACAATGGGTCATATTATCTCATCAATATACGTGAACACAATAAGTAACATACCTCTAAGAAGGAGACCAACAGGTCTTGGAATATTGCTCATCTTCGGCCTTATTGCACTTGAGCCACTGGCTCCAATCATTGTACATACATATCATGTATATGTCTTTTATGATCAAATATAATAAAGTTGGCATCCCCAAAGCTCAGGGCCGTTGTCGTTTCATCTCATATATTGTGCATGAGTCTTTTATTTGTTGATCTTAGGTCACTTGGGGGCTTCCAACTCACCGAGTTTAGCTTTATCACCCTCTAGACCCAGCAAAAACGTCACATTATTGGTTAAACATGCATGTATGCTTGATGCTACTCTGAAAAGATGACGTGTCGTACTCTTGACAGTCAATCTTTATGACCATGAACTTGTCATAGTTAAAACAACGGCTTAAGTCATGTGTGAGCCGGCTTATGAAAAGTGAGGATAAACCAAGGCTATCATGCCAAGCTTCACTGAAGCAAGACTTGAGCCTCGAAAGCCAGTCTTTTTGTCGAGCCTTGAAAGCTGACTTATAATTCATTCAATATTTATACATATATCCATATTGGTTTTGTATTTGCAGGAATATTTTGCTCTTAATCACATTATGGCAATGACCATACGTCTCCGGGTCAAAAGAACTCCGGATTGCTGGTGATGAGTATTGAGTTTTTGACCATGACTCGCCAAATTATCAATTAGCAATTGCTTTTCAGCAATTGTTCGTCATGACTATAAGTCGCCGACACATAACTCACCGAGTTATTTCACACCAAATTATAACTTGGTGGAATTTTTACAAATGTCAGAAGTATCTGCATTTACAGGTTGCTACAGGCCACTTATCAAACACAAGCACTGGTTCTATGATATTTAAACATAAGACGCCCAAGGCGGGTCAAGTAGCATGCATTGATCAAAAAAATTCCAACCAACAGGCAGATAAGTGTTTGCGCAAAAGTTAACATCCACGAAGGCATGGCAAGAGCAACCAAGTACTTCAGCTATGCCTATTACACAACTACAGCTGCTACATCTTGAGCTTGCGTTGTTTTTTCCCTTGAAGAGGAAAGGGTGATGCAGCAAAGTAGAGATAAGTATTTCCCTTAGTTAAGACCAAGGTATCAATCCAGTAGGAGGCACAAGCAAGTCCCCAATATATGCACCTGCACAAACTAACAAACACTTGCACACAACGCGAAAAAGGGGTTGTCAAACCCTTCACGGTCACTTGCAAGAGTGGGATCTCATACAGATAGATATAAAAGATAAGTAAAAGGAGAAAATAAAGTAAATTAAATAAATTGCAGCAAGGTATTTTTGGATTTTTTTTGGTTTATAGATCTTAAAATATACTCCATCTATTCCTAAATATAGGGTGTATAGTTTTTGGCATGGAAATTAAATTACACACGTGGAGGGAAAATTTCACAACTTTTGGGCGAGATTACGCCTGGCTAATTGACATGAGAAAATAGAGAAGCTTGTATAATATAAGGAAATGTAATCAAATCCCTAAAAAAATTATCCAGACGAGTGGTGCAACACAATTCACCTTATATTTTGGATTTTCTTTTTAAAAAATCTAGACACCTTATATCAAGAAACGGAGGGAGTATGATGGACAATAGACCCGGGGGCCATAGGTTTCACTAGAGGCTTCTCTCTTGAAGAAAGCATACAGTGGGTAAACAAATTACTATTGAGCAATTGATAGAAAAGCGCAAAGTTATGATGATACCTAAGGCAATGATCATGAATATAGGCATCACGTCCGTGACAAGTAGACTGAAACGATCCTACATGTACTACTATTACTCCACACATCGACCGCTATCCAGCATGTATCTAGTGAATTAAGTTAATAAGAATAGAGTAACACTTTTAGCAAGATGACATGATGTAGAGGGATAAACTCAGGCAATTCGATACAAACCCCATCATTTTATCCTTAATGGCAACAATACAAATACGTGCCCCGCTACCCTTTCTGTCACTAGGTAAGGACACTGCAAGATTGAACCCATCACAAAGCACCTCTCCCATCGCAAGAAAAACCAATCTAGTTGGCCAAACCAAATTGATAGATCGGAGAGAAATATAAAGCTATATTAATCATGCATAAAAGAGTTTAGAAAATACTCAAATAATATTCATAGGTAATCTAATCATAAATCCACAATTCATCGGATCTCAACAAATGAACCGCAAAAGAAGATTACATCGAATAGAACTCCAAGAACATCGAGGAGAACATTGTATTAAAGATCAAAGAGAGAGAGAGAGAGAAGCCATCTAGCTACTAGCTATGGACCCATAGGTCTATGGTAAACTACTCACACATCATCGAAAGGGCAGCAAGGTTGGTGTAGAGGCCATCCGTGATCGAATCCCCCTCCGTCGGAGTGCCGGAAAAGGCCCCAAGAAGGGATCTCACGAGAACAGAAGCTTGTGGCGGCAGAAAAGTATTTTTGGTGTGCCCTCTGACGTAGGGGGAATAATTGGGTATTTATAGAGCTGAGATTAGGGTTAGCAGGTCTACGTGGGGGGGGGGGGCACAAGCCCTAGGGGTGCCCCCAGGGGGGCGACGCGCCCCAGGGGGCGTCCCCTAGGCTTGTGGCCCCCTCGTGGGTCTTCTGGCCTCTTCCCTAAGCTTCGTGTGTTTCTTATGGTCCAAGAAAAATCATCGTAAAATTTATTCCGTCTGGACTCCGTTTGATATTGATTTTCTGTAAAACACAAAAACAAGGAAAAACAGAAATTGGCACTGGGCACTAGGTTAATAGGTTAGTCCCAAAAATGATATAAAATAGCATATTAATGCATATAAACATCCAAGATAGATAATATAATAACATGGAACAATAAAAAATACGTTGGAGACGTATCAAGCATCCCCAAGCTTAATTCCTGTTCGTCCTCGAGTGGGTAAAGATAATAACAGAATTTTTGATGTGGAATGCTACCTAACATATTTAGCAATGTAAATTTTCTTATTGTGGCATGAATGTTCAAGTCCATAAGATTCAAAACAAAAGTTTAGTATTGACATAAAAACAATAATACTTCAAGCATACTAATAAAGCAATCATGTCTTCTCAAAATATCATGGCTAAAGAAAGTTATCCCTACAAAATCATATAATCTTGTCATGCTCTATCTTCATCACATAAAGTATTTATCATGCACAACCCCGATGACAAGCCAAGAAATTGTTTCATACTTTTGGTGTTCTAAAGCTTTTTCAACTTTCACGCAATACATGAGCGTGAGCCATGGATATAGCACTATAGGTGGAATTGATTATGGTGGAGGTTGTGTGGAGAAGACAAAAAAGGAGAAAGTCTCACATCAACTAGGCAAATTAATGGGCTATGGAGATGCCCATCAATTGATACCGATGCAAGTGAGTAGGGATTGCCATGCAACGGATGCACTAGAGCTATAAGTGTATGAAAGCTCAAAAATAAAACTAAGTGGATGTGCATCCAACTTGCTTACTCATGAAGACCTAGGGCAATTTTGAGGAAGCCCGTCATTAGAATATAAAAGCTAATAAGTTCTATAATGAAAAGTTCCCAGTAGTAATATAAGAAGGTGACAACTTAGGAAACTCTCTATCATGAAGAACATGGTGCTACTTTGAAGCACAAGTGTGGAAAAAGGATAGTAACATTGCGGAAAATATGAATGGAGGCCGAGCATCAGGTATGCCAGTATCCTGGCCATTCACATGCTAGGGATGTGTGCCCTCCCGGTATTTCTGATTCCTTCTCCCTCGTATTGCTGCACCATCGCGTGTATTGAGGGCAGGCTAGCTAGCACGTAGGTACAAAATCTAGGCATTTGAGTAGTTGTTCTCAGTCCATTCGACTCCACATCCTCTCCATACTGTATAAAGTACATCTCCCAGGGGCACAGCTGAAGGAATCCATCTCAGCTATTGCACACGTGGAATAGCTATGTCTAGGGGACATGGATTTAGTAATAAATAACCAAATCATTAGGCTGCCTAAACAGCCGCTCACCTTCATCGATTTTGAGGCTGTAAAACTAATTAACAGGATTAGGCGCAAATGCCAAGTTGTGGATAACAAAAATGACCGACTCAGGTGCATGCTCATTCCACGGCATGGATGAACTCAAGCTAGGAGGACTGAAATTTGTCTAATCACTGGCAATCTGACAGTCTTAACAATCTAATGGAGATTTTTGTAAACTAGTGGTTAAACAGACCCGACCATGCAAGATAGTAGCTGTAAAACTATTACCATCTTAAATAAAATGATTTGTACATTTAATGCATTGATATTAACACACAAACCTTATGATCGTCCCACTTGCCATTTTCACAAGAATTAGGTGCACATTTGAACTTAATTAGGATTGGTAGGAGCAATCAACGAATTATCACACATTGGTTCGACAAATTGCCTCCATATCTCTTTTATGTTCCAATAGAACCTAATCATTTGCATTTTCTAACAACAGAAAAAAAACATAGCCATGAAAACACCAAAAACCATTAGCCATGAGCAAACTTCCCTCTTGGTTATAAATAACCTAATTGATATTTCCAAAGTACTCTTTCTGTTTGGATCGACCTCACGCTTCACTGCTGCTGCCCACATCCCAACCCTAGAAAGGATGAACAGTTTGCTCAACATAGGTAGCCAAGCATCAAAAGCATAGATAATACTGAATCATTTAGAAAAGCTATACCGAGATATATTAAAAAATTATAGAACACTCCAAAATTGGAAACGAATGCACTATAAAACTTAGTTATCGGCTAACTATTCATCAGAAGCAAACGCCATGAACCCTATTTTATAGAAACGGATAGCACACCAGACCTCAATTAACTGCCTGAAAATTCAGAAAACAACTACAGTTAACTAAGCACTGAAATTTACATTAGTCACAGATCAAACAATCTGCTGCAGTCCTTGTATACAAGGGAAGTTTTCAATTTCATGCATCGAACAAGGAGCAAAAATGAACAGTACCTCCAGTCCAGCCGCTGGTAGCTTCAGATCACACCTGAATTCCGTCAAATTTAGGGGGGATCTAATACTTTGCCTGGCGCCACCTAGTTTCCCGGCATGGCAGATTTCCCAATTGGCGGTGCTAAGAGAAGCCTGCTACTCGACCGACCTCATCACGACTAGAGGGTCAGTGTCCAGAACTGGTAGCCTGCGGGCGAGGAAAACCAAAACAATAAGAACTTTTTGTAGAGGAGAATTAGTGGGAAACATATCACCTGTACTCTTCGGGCTGAGGACCTTCCATACACTCCGACGTGGTGAAGCGGGTGGACTGGATCTGAAAGAGAAGAATGCGTCATGGTCAACCAAATCCAGATCCAAAAAGTATGCCGGTGGATTAAGCATGTCAGGACATTGATGTCTACTACACAACCTTCTTCTTGTAGACGTTGTTGGGCCTGCAAGTGCACAGGTTTGTAGGACAATAGCAAATTTCCCTCAAGTGCATGACCTAAGGTTTATCAATCCGTAGGAGGCGTAGGATGAAGATGGTCTCTCTCAAGCAACCCTGCAACCAAATAACAAAGAGTCTCTTGTGTCCCCAACACACCCAATACAATGGTAAATTGTATAGGTGCACTAGTTTGGCGAAGAGATGGTGATACAAGTGCAAAATAGATAGTAGATATAGGTTTTTGTAATCTAAAATAATAAAAACAGCAAGGTAGCAAGCGGTAAAAGTGAGCGTAAATGGTATTGCAATGATAGGAAACAAGGCCTAGAGTTCATACTTTCACTAGTGCAAGTTCTCTCAACAATAATAACATAGATAGAACATATGACAAGCCCTCAACATGCAACAAAGAGTCACTCCAAAGCCACTAATAGCGGAGAACAAACGTAGATATTATGGCCGGGTATGAAACCACCACAAAGCTATTCTTTCGGATCGATCTATAAAAGAATTCGTACTAGAATAACACCTTAAGATACAAATCAACCAAAACCCTAATGTCACCTAGATACTCCATTGTCACCTCAAGTATCCGTGGGCATGATTATACGATATGCATCACACAATCTCAGATTCATCCAACCAACATAAAAGTACCTCAAAGAGTGCCCCAAAGCTACTACCGGAGAGTCAAGAACGTGTGCCAACCCCTATGCATAGGTTCCCAAGTGTCACGAAACCCGCAAGTTGATCACCAAAACATACATCAAGTGGCACATGATATCCCATTGTCACCACAGATAATCACGGCAAGACATACATCAAGTGTTCATAAAAGACTCAATCCGATAAGATAACTTCAAAGGGGAAACTCAATTCATCACAAGAGAGTAGAGGGGGAGAAACATCATAAGATCCAACTACAATAGCAAAGCTCGGGATACATCAAGATCGTGCCATAGAGGAACACGAGAGAGAACACGAGAGAGAGAGAGATCAAACACATAGCTACTCATACATACCCTCAGCCCCCAGGGTGAACTACTCCCTCCTCATCATGGATAGCGCCGGGATGATGAAGATGGCCTCCGGTGATGGGATCCCCCTCCGGCAGGGTGCCGGAACGGGGTTTTGATTGGTTTTTGGTGGCTACAGAGGCTTGCGGCGGCGGAACTCCCGATCTATCTTCTGTTCTGGAAGTTTTAGGGTACGTAGGTATATATGGGTGAAAGGAGAACGTCGGTGGAGCTACGGGGGCCCCACGAGGCAGGGGGGGCGCGCCCCCACCCTCGTGAGCACCTCCCGTATCTTCTGACGTGGGGTCCAAGTCCATCAGGTGGGTTTCCTTCCAAAAATAACTTCTCCAGTTGATTTCGTTCCATTTTGACTACGTCTGATATTCCTTTTCCTCGAAACACTAAAACAGGCATAAAACAGCAAATCTGGGCTGGGCCTCCGGTTAATAGGTTAGTCCCGAAAATTATATAAAAGTGGATAATAAAGCCTAATATTGCCTAAAATAGTAGATACAGTAGCATGGAGCAATCAAAAATTATAGATACGTTGGAGACGTATCAAGCATCCCCAAGCTTAATTCCTGCTCGTCCTCGAGTAGGTAAATGATAAAAAAAGAATTTTTGATGCGGAGTGATACTTTGGCATAATTTCAATGTAAATCTTCTTAATTGTGATATGAATATTCAGATCCGAAAGATTCAAGACAAAAGTTCATATTGACATAAAAATAATAATACTTCAAGCATACTAATCAAAGCAATCATGTCTTCTCAAAATAACATGGCCAAAGAAAGTTCATCCCTACAAAATCATATAGTTAGGCTATGCTTCATTTTCGTCACACAAAGATGTTCCCAACTTCTATACCCCCCATGACAAGCCAAGCAATTGTTTCATACTCAAATAATCTCAAACTTTTTCAACCTTCACGCAATATATGAGCGCGAGCCATGGATATAGCACTATGGGTGGAATAGAATATGATGATGGGGATTGTGTGGAGAAGACAAAAAAGGAGAAAGTCTCACATTGACGAGGCTAATCAACGGGCAATGGAGATGCCCATCAATTGATGTCAACATGAGGAGTAGGGATTGCCATGCAACGGATGCACTAGAGCTATGAATGCTCAACAAAAGAAAACTAGTGGGTGTGCATCCAACTTGCTTGCTCGCGAAGACCTAGGCATTTTGAGGAAGCCCATCATTGGAATATACAAGCCAAGTTCTATAATCAAAAATTCCTACTAGTATATGAAAATGACAAAATGAGAGACTCTCTATCATGAAGATCTTGGTGCTACTTTGAAGCACAATATATGAGACTCACTACATGAAGAACAAGGTGCTACTTTGAAGCACAAGTGTGGTAAAAGGATGGTAGCATTGTCCCTTCTCTCTTTTTCTCTCATTTTTTTGGGCCTTTCTTATTTATTTTTTTGACCTTGCTCTTTTTTTTATTTTTTTTATTTTTTTCGTCCGGAGTCTCATCCCGACTAATGGGGGAATCATAGTCTCCGTCATCCTTTCCTCACTTGGGACAATGCTCTAATAATGATGATCATCACACTTTTATTTTTCTTACAACTCAACAATTACAACTCGAAACTAGAACAAGATATGACTCTATATGAATTCCTCCGGCGGTGTACCGGGATGGTGCAATGAATCAAGAGTGACATGTATGAAAAATAATGCATGGTGGATTTTCCACAAATACGATGTCAACTACATGATCATGCAATGGCAATATGACAAAAGTAATGTATGTCATGAATATGATGATGGAAGTTGCATGGCAATATATCTCGGAATGGCTATGGAAATGCCATAATAGGTAGGTATGGTGGCTGTTTTGAGGAAGATATAAGGAGGTTTATGTGTGAAAGAGCGTATCATATCACGGGGTTTGGATGCACCGGCGAAGTTTGCACCAACTCTCAATGTGAGAAAGGGCAATGCACGGTACCGAAGAGGCTAGCAAAGGCGGAAAGGTGAAAGTGCGTATAATCCATGGACTCAACATTAGTCAGAAGAACTCATATACTTATTGCAAAAATTTAGAAGCCATCAAAAATCAAGTACTACACACAATGCTCCTAGGGGGATAGATTGGTAGGAAAAGACCATCGCTCGTCCCCGACTGCCACTCATAAGGATGCACAAGCTAGGTACACTTCATGCTTCAAATTTGTTACACAACTTTACCCATACGTGCATGCTACGGGACTTGCAAACTTCAACACAAGTATTTCTCAAATTCAAAACTACTCAACTAGCACGACTTTGATATTATTACCTCCATATCTCAAACAATTATTAAGCATTAAATTTATCTTAGTATTCAATTCACTCAAAAGAAAGTTTCACATATCTTGAACACTAAGTATATTAACATTAAGCAAATTACCATGCTATTAATGACTCTAAAAATAATCTAAGTGAAGCATGAGAGATCAAGTTTCTTTAAAACAAATCCAACACCGTTCTCTAAAAGATCTAAGTGAAGCACTAGAGCAAAAACTATCACGCTCAAAAAGATATAAGTGAAGCACTATGAGCAAAACTATCAAGCTCAAAAGATATAAGTGAAGCACATAGAGTATTCTAGCAAATTCCAATTTGTGTATGGCTCTCTCTCATTAAAGGATTTCATATCTTGATACTTTATTCAAACAGCAAGCAAATCTAAAGAAAACTACAATGCAAGGATAGCACAACTCATGTAAAGAAGCAAAAACTTAGGCTCAACCGATACTAACCGATAGTTGTTGAAGAAGAAAGGTGGGATGCCTACCGGGGCATCCCCAAGCCTAGATGCTTGAGACTTCTTGAAATATTATCTTGGGGTGCCTTGGGCATCCCCAAGCTTGAACTTTTGTGTCTCCTTAATTCCTCTCATATCATGGTTTCTCTTTTTATCAAAAGCTTCATTCACAACAAACTCAACAAGAACTCGTGAGATAGGTTAGTATAAACCAATGCAAAACCTTATCATATTCTACTGTAACAAATCACTTAAATTATTATTTAACATTTAATACTAAATTCCACTGCATATTTAATACTCCTATCTTCAAATAGAATCATTAAGCAAGCAAACATATGCAAACAATGCAAACATAACAGCAATCTGCCAAAACAGTACAGTCTGTAAAGAATGCAAGAGTCATCATACTTACCTAACTCCAAAAATTATGAACTAAAATTCCAACTGTAATAAATTTATCATATCTCAATATGCAAAAAGATTCAACATTATACCACTCTCTGACTTTTCTAGGGAATTTTTGTAACAGCGGTAAACTTTCTGTTCTCAAACAGCAACATGTATACTAGCAAAATAAGCATGGCAAAGGCTATCCTTGACTTCTTTATTGAAACTAAAGAGGCAAAACACAATTCTAACTAACAGCAAGCAAAAACTAACAAAAGAAATTGACGCTCCAAGCAAAACACATATCATGTGGCGAATAAAAATATAGCTCCAAGTAAAGTTACCGATGAACGAAGACGAAAGAGGGGATGCCTTCCGGGGCATCCCCAACCTTAGGCTCTTGGTTGTCCTTGAATATTAACTTGGGGTGCCTTGGGCATCCCCAAGCTTAGGCTCTTTCCACTCCTTATTCCATTGTCCATCGAATCGTTACCCAAAACTCGAAAACTTCAACCACACAAAACTCAAGACAAAACTCGTAAGCTCCGTTAGTATAAGAAAATAAAACAACCACTTAGATACTGTAATGAACTCATTCTAAATTCATATTGGTGTAATATCTACTGTAATCCAACTTATCTATGGTTCATACCCTCCGATACTACTCATAGATTCATCAAAATAAGCAAACAACACATAGAAAACAGAATCTGTCAAAAACAGAACAGTCTGTAGTAATATGTATAAAACGTATACTTATGGAACCCTAAAAATTATGAAATAAATTGCTGGACCTGATTAATTTGTATATTAATCATCTGAAAAAAGAATCAATCTAAAATCACTCTCCAGTAAAAAATTGCAGCTAATCTCGTGAGCGCTAAAGTTTCTGTTTTTCACAGCAAGATCACATAAACTTCACCCAAGTATTCCCAAAGGTTCTACTTGGCACTTTATTGAAACAAAAGCTATAAAACATGATTACTAAAGTAGCATAATCATGTGGACAGACAAAAACAGTAAGGATAAATATTGGGTTGTCTCCCAACAAGCGCTTTTCTTTAATGCCTTTTAGCTAGGCATGATGATGACAATGATGCTCACATAAAAGATAAGAATTGAAACATAACGGGAGCATCATGAAGCATATGACTAGCACATTTAAGTCTAACCCACTTCCTATGCATAGGGATTTTGTGAGCAAATAACTTATGGGAACAATAATCAACTAGCATAGGATGGCACAACAAGCATAGCTTCAAGAATTTAAGCACATAGAGAGGAAACTTGACATTATTGCAATTCCTACAAGCATATGTTCCTCCCTCATAATAATTTTCAGTAGCATCATGAATGAATTCAACAATATAACTAGCACCTAAAGCATTCTTTTCATGATCTACAAGCATAGAAAGTTTTCTACTCTCCACATAAGCAAACTTCTTCTTTATAGCATATGTATCATCACAATAATCATCATAAATAGGAGGCATGCTTTCATCATAGTAAATTTGCTCATCAAAGCTTGGGGGACAAAATATATCATATTCATCAAACATAGCTTCCCCAAGCTTGTGGCTTTGCATATCATTAGCATCATGGATATTCAAGGAATTCATACTAACAACATTGCAATCATGCTCATCATTCAAAGATTTAGTACCAAACATTCTATAGATTTCTTCCTCTAGCACTTGAGCACAATTATCCTTTCCATCATACTCACGAAAGATATTAAAAAGTTGAAGCGTACGAGACAAACTCAACTCCATTTTTTTGTAGTTTTCTTTTAATAAACTAAACTAGTGCTAAAACAAGAAACAAAAAGATTCAATTGCAAGATCTAAAGATATACCTTCACTTACCTAGCCTCCCCGGCAACGGCGCCAGAAAAGAGCTTGATGTCTACTACACAACCTTCTTCTTGTAGACGTTGTTGGGCCTGCAAGTGCACAGGTTTGTAGGACAGTAGCAAATTTCCCTCAAGTGGATGACCTAAGGTTTATCAATCTATAGGAGGCGTAGGATGAAGATGGTCTCTCTCAAGCAACCCTGCAACCAAATAACAAAGAGTCTCTTGTGTCCCCAACACACCCAATACAATGGTAAATTGTATAGGTGCACTAGTTTGGCGAAGAGATGGTGATACAAGTGCAAAATAGATAGTAGATATAGGTTTTTGTAATCTGAAATAATAAAAACAGCAAGGTAGCAAGTGGTAAAAGTGAGCGTAAATGGTATTGCAATGATAGGAAACAAGGCCTAGGGTTCATACTTTCACTAGTGCAAGTTCTCTCAACAATAATAACATAGATAGAACATATGACAAGCCCTCAACATGCAACAAAGAGTCACTCCAAAGCCACTAATAGCGGAAAACAAACGTAGAGATTATGGTCGGGTACGAAACCACCACAAAGCTATTCTTTCGGATCGATCTATAAAAGAGTTTGTACTAGAATAACACCTTAAGATACAAATCAACCAAAACCCTAATCTCACCTTGATACTCCATTGTCACCTCAAGTATCCGTGGGCATGATTATACGATATGCATCACATAATCTCAGATTCATCCAAACAACATAAAAGTACTTCAAAGAGTGCCCCAAAGCTACTACCGGAGAGTCAAGAACGTGTGCCAACCCCTATGCATAGGTTCCCAAGTGTCACGAAACCCGCAAGTTGATCACCAAAACATACATCAAGTGGCACATGATATCCCATTGTCACCACAGATAATCACGGCAAGACATACATCAAGTGTTCATAAAAGACTCAATCCGATAAGATAACTTCAAAGGGGAAACTCAATTCATCACAAGAGAGTAGAGGGGGAGAAACATCATAAGATCCAACTACAATAGCAAAGCTCGGGATACATCAAGATCGTGCCATAGAGGAACACGAGAGAGAACATGAGAGAGAGAGAGAGAGAGAGAGATCAAACACATAGCTACTCGTACATACCCTCAGCCCCGAGGGTGAACTACTCCCTCCTTGTCATGGATAGCGCCGGGATGATGAAGATGGCCTCCGGTGATGGGATCCCCCTCCGGCAGGGTGCCGGAACGGGGTCCCGATTGGTTTTTGGTGGCTACAGAGGCTTGCGGCGGCGGAACTCCCGATCTATCTTCTGTCCTGGAAGTTTTAGGGTACGTAGGTATATATGGGTGAAAGGAGAACGTCGGTGGAGCTACGGGGGCCCCACGAGGCAGGGGGGCGCGCCCAGGGGGGAGAGCGCCCCCCCACCCTCGTGAGCACCTCCCGTATCTTCTGACGTGGGGTCCAAGTCCATCAGGTGGGTTTCCTTCCAAAAATAACTTCTCCAGTTGATTTTGTTCCGTTTTGACTCCGTGTGATATTCCTTTTCCTCGAAACACTGAAACAGGCATAAAACAGCAAATCTAGGCTGGGCCTCCGGTTAATAGGTTAGTCCCGAAAATAATATAAAAGTGGATAATAAAGCCCAATATTGCCTAAAACAGTAGATAAAGTAGCATGGAGCAATCAAAAATTATAGATACGTTGGAGATGTATCAGACATCAGGATGAAGGGGAAAATAAATATACATACATGTTGCAGTCGATGCCAAACATCTTGCCGGAGAGCGATGGCGCCATCATCGGCCTTGGGAGAGACATGGGAGCGGAGAAGAAGAGGTGTTCCATGAGGTCAAGGATAACAACGGCGGGAGGCGCACGAGCAAGGATATGGGCCGAACATGTACGCTAGACTGATGTATTCCGGACTGTATGTGGGTGCCTGGGCCGGCAGCAGCCTATCAAAAGCCTGCCACATTTCAGATCCCAAAACCCATTTGATGTCCAAGATACCGGCCTACCCGATGCTTGGCCTCCAAAAGCCCGCACTCAGTAACATTTTCCCTTCTCTTTTTTCTCTTTTTTTCTTTGGGCTCTTTGGCCTCTTTTTTTTATTTTTGAGCTCTTTGGCCTCTCTTTTTTATTTTTGGGCTCTTTGGCCTCTTTTTCTTTTAAGTCCGGAGTCTCATCCTGACTTGTGGGGGAATCATAGTCTCCAGCATTCTTTCCTCACATGGGACAATGCAATGATGATCATCACACTTTTATTTACTTACAACTCAAGAATTACAACTCGATACTAGAAGAAAGATATGACTCTATATGAATGGCTCCGGTGGTGTACCGCGATGTGCAATGATCTAGCGTGACATGTATAAAAAATATTAACGGTGGCCATGCCACAAATAGTATGTCAACTATATGATCACGCAAAGCAATATGACAATGATGGTATGTGTCATCATAAATGGAACGGTGGAAGTTGCATGGCAATATATCTCGGAACGGCTATAGAAATGCCATAATAGGTAGGTATGGTGGCTGTTTTTAGGAAGGATATATGGTGGGTTTAATGCGCTGGCGAGAGTTGCACGGTACTAGACAGGCTAGCAATGGTGGAAGGGTGAGAGTGCGTATAATCCATGGACTCAGCATTAGTCATAAAGAACTCACATACTTATAACCCTCGAAACAAATTACTAATACACATGCTCCTAGGGGGATATATTGGTAGGAAAAGACCATCGCTCCTCCCCGACCGCCACTCATAAGGAAGACACTCAAAAATAAATCATGCTCCAACTTCATCACATAACGATAGCCATACGTGCATGCCTCAGGAATCACAAACCTTAACACAAGTATTTCTACTAATCCACAATTACTCTCTAGCATGACTCTAATATCATCATATTTATATCTCAAAACAAATGCAAGGAATCAAACTTCTCATATATTCAATGCTCTTTATGAATTTTTTTATGATATCCCTCTTGGATACCCATCATATTAGGACTAAATTCATAACCTAAGCCAATTGACATAATATTTTAAGACTCCCAAAATAATATAAGTGAAGCATGGGAGTTCATCAATTTCTACAAAATAAAACCACCACCATGCTCTAAAAATATATAAGTGAAGCACTAGAGCAACTGCCTCGCTCAAAAGATATAAGTGAATCGCATATAGTATTCTAATAAATTCTCGATTAATGTGTGTCCCTCTCAAAAGGTGTGTACTGAAAGGATGACTGTGGCAAACTAAAAATCAAATACTCATATAATACAAGATGCTCCAAGCAAAACACATATCATGTGGTGAATAAAAATATAGCCTCAAGTAATTTTACCGATGGATTGAAGACAAAAGAGGGGATGCCATCCGGGGCATCCCCAAGCTTAGATGTTTGGTTCTCCTTGAATATTACCTTGGGGTGACTTGGGCATACCCATGCTTAGGCTCTTGCTACTCCTTATTCCGTGGTCCATCAAAACTTTACCCAAAACTTGAAAACTTCACAACACAAAACTCAACAAAAAAACTCGTAAGATCTGTTAGTATAATAAAAGCAAGTCACCACTTAGGTACTGTTGTAAACTCATTCCAATTTTATATTTGTGTTATATCTACTGTATTCTAACTTCTCCATGGTTCATACCCCCTGGTACTACCCATAGATTCATCAAAATAAGAAAACAACACAATGAAAACAGAATCTGTAAAAAACAGGACAGTTTGTAGTAATCTGTAAACTATCCATACTTCTCTAACTCCAAAAATTATGAAAAATTAGGAGAACTTAGGAAATTTATATATCAATATTGTGTAAAAAATTCAGGTCAAAAATCACGCTTCTGTGATATTTTAAAATTCTGGCAATGAGCGCAAAAGTTTCTATTTTTAGCAAGATCAAATCAACTATCACCATAGATCGTCCCAAAGGTCTTACTTGGCTCAAACACTAATTAAAACACTAAAACAAAATTTCTACAGAAGTAATATTGTGTATACTCAATAAACAGAAAATAAAAATATTGGGTTGTCTCCCAACAAGTGCTTTTCTTTAAAGCCTTTTAGCTAGGCATTGATAATTTTCATGATGCTCACATGAAAGACAAGCACTGAAGCACAACGAGAGCATCATATAACATGTGAAAAACAAGTTTAAGTCTAACACACTTCCTATGCATAGGCATTTTACAGGGAAAATATTTATCAAGACAAGCAAAAACTAGCATATGCAAGGAAGAAAGAAATAATAGCAATCTCAACATAACGAGAGGTAATGTAGTAAAATGAAAATTTCTACCAGAATATTTTCTTCTCTCATAATAATTACATGTGGGATCATATTCAAATTCAACAATATAGCTATCACATAACATATTCTCTACATGATCCACATGCAAGCAAAGTTGCCACTCTTCCAAAATAGTGGGATTATCATCAAATAAAGCCATGACCTCTCCAAGCCCACTTTTATCAAAAATTTCAGGAGATTGATCATTCTCCAAAGTAGTGGGATCATTATCACCTAGAGTTGACACTCTTACAAACCCACTTTCAATATTATCACAAACATATTCATCATAAGGCTTAAATAATTTTCAAGATCATAAGAAGAATCACCCCAATCATGATCATTGCAATAGGTAGTGGACATAGCAAAATTAGCATCCCCAAGCTTAGGGTTTTGCATAGTATTAGCCCAATTGACATTAATAGAATTTATAATAACATCATTGCAATCATGCTTTTCATGAATCACTTTATAAATTTCTTCTTTTAACACCTCATCACAATTTTCGGATTCACGAATTTCAAGCAAAACTCCATAAAGATAATCTAGTGCACTCAACTTACTAGCAATTGGTTCATCATAATTGGATCTCTTTAAAAGATTAGCAAGTGGATGAGGACCCATAAACTTTTTATTTTTGTTGGAATAGATACACAATCAGGCCAAGCAAACAAGCAAACAACTCAAGTAAGACATAAAGGCAAACAGAAATAAGGTAAATAAAAAGGGCAAATATTTTTGTGTTTTTCTGAAAACTTCTTAGAAGTTGGGGAGATGAAAACGAGAGGCAAATGGCAATAATATAATGCAAGAGATAAGAGTTTATGATAGGTACCTGGTAGGCTTGATGTAGAACCTTTCCGGCAACGGCGCCAGAAATTCTTCCTGCTACTTCTTGAGTTTGCGTTGTTTTTCCCTTGAAGAGGAAAGGGTGATGCAGCAAAGTAGAGATAAGTGTTTCCCTCAGTTAAGAACCAAGGTATCAATCCAGTAGGAGGCACAAGCAAGTCCCCAATATATGCACCTGCACAAACTAACAAACACTTGCACACAAGGCGAAAAATGGGTTGTCAATCCCTTCACGATCACTTGTAGGAGTGAGATCTAATAGAGATAGATATAAAAGATAAGTAAAAGGAAAAAAATAAAGTAAATATAAATAAATTGCAGAAAGTTATTTTGGGATTTTATTTTGGGATTTTTTGGTTATAGATCTGAAAATATATCATGGAAAATAGACCCGGGGGGCATAGGTTTCACTAGAGGCTTCTCTCTTGAAGAAAGCATATGGTGGGTAAACAAATTACTGTTGAGCAATTGATAGAAAAGCGCAATGTTATAAGGATGTCTAAGGCAATGATCATGAATATAGACCTCACGTCTGTGACAAGTAAACCGAAATGATTCTGCATCTACTACTATTACTCCACACATCGACCGCTATCCAGCATGCATCTAGTGAATTAAGTTAACAAGAACGGAGTACAGCTTTAAGCAAGATGACATGATGTAGAGGGATAAACTCAAGAAGTATGATATAAAAACCATCTTTTTATCCTTAATGGCAAAAATACAAATATGTGCCTCGCTACCCTTTCTGTCACTGGCTGAGGACACCGCAAGATTAAACCCATCACAAAGCACCTCCCCCATTGCAAGAATAAACAATCTAGTTGGCCAAACCAAATCGATAGATCGGAGAGAAATACAAAGCTATCTTAATCATGCATAGAAGTGTTTAGAAAAGACTCAAATAATATTCATAAATAATCTGATTATAAATCCACAATTCACCGGATCTCAACAAACGCACTGCAAAAGAAGATTACATCGAATAGAACTCCAAGAACATCGAGGAGAACATTGTATGGAAGATCAAAGACAGAGAAGAATCCATCTAGCTACTAGCTATGGGCCCATAGGTCTGTGGTCAACTACTCACACATCATCGGAAAGGCAATAAGGTTGGTGTAGACACCCTCCATGATCGAATCCCCTCCGGTGGAGTGCCGGAAAAGGCCCCAAAATGGGATCTCACGAGAATAGAAGCTTGTGGCGGTGGAAAAGTATTTTTGGTGTGCCCTCTGATGTATGGGGAATATTTGGGTATTTATAGAGCTGAGATTAGGGTTAGGAGGCTATGGGGGGCACAAGCCTAGGGGGCGCGCCCCTCCCCCTAGGGCGCTCCCTTAGGGCTTGTGGCCCCCTCGTGGGTCTTCTGACCTCTTCTCAAAGCTTCACGTGTGAAAGAACATGCGGTGCCCTCATGTTTGGTTTTGGTAATTGATGACAATCTCTATGGACTAATGGTTGCCTTGAGTTTTATGTGAAGGTTTGTCCATAAGCTTTTCTTGGAGTCCCTTTGTTGGTTTCAAGGAGAGTTTGTGATGACCAAGGTTCCATTCAAGGAATTACCTAAAGATTGGTCATGTGAGAGGTTGATCAAGACTAAGTCAAAGAGTGAATCAAGTTGATCAACACACAAAGCGTAGAAGATGTACCGAGTGGATCAAGCGATCCCATGGTATGGTAAGCATTGTCAATTACGCTTTCTGTACTAACCCATGATCTTCGTGAGAGTTCTTTGTGGGGTTAGGTTGTGGCGTGCAAGTTCAAGTGAAGCATCATGAAGAGATCAAATGCTTGAAGCTTGCCGTCCATTGTGGTCACAATGGACTTGTGAAGATGTGCGAAAGAGTGGCTCACCCATAGTGGAGTATGGGGGAGCAATCGACTAGTCTTCATCGAGCCAACGCAATCAAGAAAGGTGGTCCAACTTAAGGGAGTCAAGATCGTCATCATCTAGCTCAAGTGGACCATGTGCAAGGCAAAGGTTTGCCCTTGATAGGTTTTCTATTTTACCGGTATCATGATGGTAGTTGGGAGACAGGGTTTTAGGATCGATTGTCGTACTATCAAGGGGGGCTCTCGATGATTAACTTGATCGTATCATTCGTAGAGAGCTCAAACCATTGCATCCTTGCATCATCTTTATTGGTTCTTGTTTGGTTCTTCTCCTTGTGAGATTTGGAGCTTATGGTCATTTTCTTGACAAGCTCGAGTTCATCGAAAATGGAGTTCACATGCATCTTCTATGATGTTTTCGATTTTGGAGGTTATGTCGGTTCTTCTCTGTTGGAGGTTTCTCTCCTCTTTTTTTAGGCATACCTCCCCTGCCTCTTCTTACTATATCCAAACAAGCTTGAGTTTGCTCAATTCGGAGCTCATATGAAGAAGTTATGGCAGTTCTGTTTTTTTCCATGCGGTAGTACCGCGGTGGCAGCGGTAGTACCGCTTGTAGCGTCAAGCGGTAGTACCGCTCAATTACCGCCTCGATTTTGGGTCTGCACGTTTTGTGTCGGGTTTAGCAGTAGTTGCACGGCAGTAAGGCACGGCAGTTCCGCCTATAAGCGGTAGTACCGCCCCGGTTGGGCGGTAGTACCGCCTATAAGCGGTAGTACCGCTCCGGTCGGGCGGTAGTATCGCTACTGCATTACTGCCGCCGTTCTCTGCTCTGCCCTACCACATTTGGTCCCCTGTTCTGCTCCTCCAGCGGTAGTACCACTGGGGTGAGCGGTAGTACCGCTTATAAGCGGTACTACCGCCCCAAGGTTCATGTTTTATTGCTCCTTTTTCCTGCTTCTACCGCCCGAGCGGTAGTACCGCTCGTGGAGCGGTAGTACCGCTCTTGTGCGGGCTGAGCACATAACGGTTGGATTCGGGAGCTCCTATAAAAGGGGGTCTTCTTCCCCATTGAACCTTATTCCTTGAGCTCATGTTCTTCCCCCATTGTTGACCTTCTTTGAGCTTGCTAACTCTCAATCCCTCCAATGATTCTTGCTAGTTCTTGAGGGAAAAGAGAGAGGAGATCTAGATCCAAGGTTCCACCAATCACTTTCTCCTCTAAGTGAGGGGAACCCCTTGGATCTAGATCTTGGAGTTCTTCGTGTTCTTCTTTCGTTCTTCCTCTCATTTTCCTCCCTAGCATTAGTTGCTTTGGTGGGATTTGGGAGAGAAGGACTTGGGCTCTCCGTGTGCCCTGGCCATTGCATTTGGTGCATCGGTTTGAGTTCTCCACGTGATACGTGGAAGTTACAAGTTGAGAAGCTTATTATTCTTGGGTGCTTGGTACCCTTGAGCTTGTTACTCTTGGGTGTTTGGACACCCTAGAGCTTGTTCCTCTTGGGTGCCTTGGTGCCCTAGACGGTTGGTGTTGTTCGGAGCTTAATCATTGTGGTGTAAAGCTCCGGGCAAGCGTCGGGGTCTCCAATTAGGTTGTGGAGATCGCCCTGAGCAATTTGACGGGTACCGGTGACCGCCCCCAAGGGTTGCCAAAGTGTACGGGTTCGGTGACCGCCCCCAAGGGTTGCCATTTGTACGGGTTCGGTGACCGCCCTCAAGGGTCCCTTAGTGGAATCACGACATCTTGCATTGTGCGAGGGTGTGAGGAGATTACAGTGGCCCTAGTGGCTTCTTGGGGAGCATTGTGCCTCCACACCGCTCCAAACAGAGATTAGCATCCGCGAGAGTGTGAACTTCGGGATACATCATCGTCTCCGCGTGCCTCGATTATCTCTTACCCGAGCCCTTTACTTATGCACCTTACTCTGTGATAGCCATATTGTTCTTTGTCATATATCTTGCTATCACATAGTTACTTATCTTGCTTAGCATAAGTTGTTGGTGCACATAGGTGATCCTAGTTGTTGTAGGTTTTGTGCTTGACAAATTAACCGTTAGGTTTATTTGTTCAAGCCTCTACTGTAATTATTTTAAAACGCCTATTCACCCCCCCCTCTAGGCGACATCCACGATCTTTCAGCGTGTTTCTTCTGGTCCAAGTAAAATCACTGTAAAGTTTTATTCCGTTTGGACTCTGTTTGATATTGATTTTCTGTAAAAGACAAAAACAAGGAAAAACAGAAACTGACACTAGGCACTAGGTTAATAGGTTAGTCCCAAAAATGGTATAAAATAGCATATTAATGCATATAAAACATCCAAGATAGATAATATAATATCATGGAACAATCAAAAATTATAAATACGTTGGAGACGTATGAACAGCTGAGCCCAGAATATTCAAAGTTTTTGGCAGAGTACAAAATACTCTTGCAAGTCAGCCTCTATGGCGTCCGGGTTAGCCCCTTGATGACCCCCATCAGTTGACGCCTCCGGGTTATCTTGCACCGACTCTTTTGCTTCTTGGATATGAGGGTCCAGATTCCAGTTGACATTTGTTAAGGCTTGGAAGACAATTTCTTCATGCAAGATAGGAGACGGGGTCAACATCAGGTGCGAAGAGATGCTTACGCCATTATGGAGTTAGATTAGATGATTTCAGTACTGGTGGTGGAATTCGCATGTTGTTGCCATCATAAGCCGGCTGATATTTCTTCAATACCATGCCGGCAACAAGCTGACTCGTCAGTACTTGAGATTCCTTTACACATCGCGTGTAGTCAGCTTGAGAAAAAGCAGTCCCATCGTCTTTGTATTTTGGGAACCCACCGGCCATCTCTGACAGATCTAATTCTGGTGCATAAGCCATAGCCCGACTTAACGCGGTCGTGGCTCCTGATCGGGCAGTTGATCTCTTTAGCTCTTCGACCTGTTGTGGAATGGTTGACAGCCTCTTCAAAACATCTCTTATGAACTGAGGCAAGTATTTTTCACCCATTACAGCCCTCAGGGTGTGCATCCCACCAGCATATAACTGTTCTGCCAAAGAGTATAGAGCTTTCAGCTTCGCGATGTTGTCTTGGAGATTGCATGTTCTATCACCAGCACAGAAGTTGCAACATGTGAGCCGTCGGGTGAGATACTACTTATGCATGACTTTCCAGGTGAGTTAATGTTTCTTTATAACTTGAGGGATGACTTACCAAATATATCTTGGGTCATTTGAGTGATATGGTGCTTTAACCCGGCCAGCTCCTCGACAACCGGTGCCAATTGTTTTTGGTGGCTTCTGCTCATTGGATCAGGGCGGCTTTTTTAGTCTCAAAAGACTTCTTCTCTGTTTCAAAGGCCACCTTGATTTTTTCCAACTCTTCCAAAGAAGATTGGAAGCTTGATTCAACCTTGGCCCGTAGAGCCTGTTCAGACTCCAGTTCTTTTTTCAAGCCGGTCAAGTTTGACTCGGCCATGTTTACAACTTCCTACAAAGCAAGAACACAATTCTTAAATCATTATACTGATCATAAGCCAGCGGAGCAATATAACCCCATACTTAGGGGCTATGGCAGAAACATCCTTCTTATTCTGGAAGTCCCAAGCAGATTGAAGCAATATGCTTAGCACTTGGGGGATAATGCATGTCATTTTTCTTTTTTTAAGGGTACATGAATACCCGACTCAGTTCATAAAAATGAATCGGCACTTGTGGGCTACAGTTCAGCTCTTTGAAGTTTATTTATTGTCAAGACCTGAATCATCTCGTGAAGATAAGTCGGCCCTTTGGGCCTACACGGCATTTCTTTTCCTCCAAATCTATTTCAAGAACCGGCTTATCATTAGCATGATAACCCGACCCTTGGGGACTACATTGCAAGATCTACATATTTATATCTAAGTCTTAAACATACTCAAGTTTTCCTACGATCAAGACTTGGGGGGCTACATAAGGATATATACAACACAACAGAAGATGGAGCGTACCTCATATTTTTTCTTCATCATGCTGACTAGGCTGGCTTCCATGTCCCGGCTTGTAGACATGCGGCTTAAATAGCCAGCATGCAATTCATTAGCGGTGAAGTCCTCATAGTTTGGCAGCTCAAGTTTTGACTTGCCCTTTTCAAAGAAGGGTGTCTCATCCTTGGCTGTGTGTTTGGTCAACATGTTGGAGGTTCCTAGAGTCTTATAACCCGACCCAGTGATAGTAATTTCCTCATTATTCCTTTCATGAGAGGGAACGTCTTTAGTCGCCTTGGCAGGGCTTGAGGCAAGAGTAGGACTTGGCAGGTTAAGATCATCCGCTGGGTTAGCATCAGTATCCATGGCTTCAGAAGCCACGAGTTCAGTCTGCGGGGGCCGGTCACCCAGGTCGTCATGATGGTCTTCGGGGTTCTCAATGTTGGCCTGAGGGGTCACCAAGACCTAATCCTCTGACTCAGGGATCTCTAGGGTTGTTGAAGACTCACCCACTTTTCTTTTCTTGCTCTTGGCTTTGGCCCTGTGATCAAGATGGCATATTCAAAAACACATGCAAATAAATCAAGTCACCAACAGTTAGTAAAGTTACTTACCCGGGGTTTATAACCAAAGCCGGTAGCTGAGTGGAGGATGAGTCTCCAGAAGACGGTGGCGACTCCTGGTAATTTGAATCAGAAGGGTTAAGAGGTTGCCTGATAAGGCCGACTTGTGGAAGAGAAGGAGTTGGACTGTGTGTCACCTTGTTACATCGCTTGTGGGCAGATGGTTCATTAGATAACCTGACTAGTAGATCTCCAGATCCGCCACTCCGAGTTTGGCGTCTTGATTCATGTTGTGTTGTCTTCAAAATAAAGTTAGGGTCCAAGTAAGCGTCAGGATGAGAAAAAATACTTTACAGACGACCCGCCTTGTTTTCTTTGGAGACAAGGGTTCTGAGCCGGAAGAGATGGAAATTACCTCGGCGTTATCAGCCCGGCTTGTTGCAACATCACCGTGAGAATAAGAAGCTTCAGCAAGTTCAATAAAGAGACGACCAAGGGAATCAAGTTCTACCTCTAACTAATTGTCAGTCGCTGGTGACCCGCCTCTTACTGCCGGCTCAATCACAGAGCAAACTTGTTCTTTCTTTGAGCTGACGTAGTTTTTGTCTTGACTGCTTGTGTTTTCTTCCTCTTCCAGAAGGGAGAGTCGGCCTGCATAGTTGAACAAGGTCGGCAAGTGAAAACACTGGATAAATAAAGATTGACAAGCCGAATAAATAACTACGTATAGACGTACTGGAGGTGCCGAGTTGGGACTACAGAAAGGATTCAACCTCACTTTGTTGCACGCGTCTTGAGGCTCTCCGAGTAATTTCTTCACAAATTTATTGATTTCATCATCTCTGGGTCAATGTTGCTATATCATTGTGGGTTGTCTGACCCACCGGAATAATTGTACATCAAATTGTGGCGGTGACTCAATGGTAGGATCATCCAGGCAACCCAACATCGGGTTAGATCAACCCCAGTTAAGCCATTGGCTAGCAAGGCCCTGAGTTTTGAATATACAGGGGTGGCTTGAGCATGCTTTTCTAGAATAACTCGGCATTGGAGGGCGAAGTTCATTGGAAGCCGGTCAGCTCTGTAACCCGGTAAGGGGTTTTCACCAGCTAGAGCTGTATTCCTACAGTAGAACCAAGTCTTAATCCATCCTTTAGGATGACTTGGTAGGGTGACTGGAGGAAAAGAGTCGTCTCTCCGCCGTTGAATTGAGACCCCGCCAAGCTCTAGACTGGGGCCATCAGCAAACTCTGTTTGGCGGTTGATACAGAACTACTCCTTGAAATGGGGAACAGTGGGTTCCATTTGCAGGTACACCTCGCAGAAGACTTGAAACTGGCACAAGTTGGATATGGAGTTTGGAGTGAGATCTTGAGGATGAAGGTTGAAGAAGTTTAGGAAATCCCGGAACAATATTGAACCGGGTAGGGAAAAGACTCTCATGAGATGGTCTAGAAAGACCACAACCTCTCCTTTGTCGGGTCGAGGGACATCGTCTCCTTGGGCGGCTCGCCAACCAATCTCTTCCTGGGCTGGCAGAAGGCCTATAGCCATTAAGCACGAGCTGGGAAACTTGGGAAGGCACCCAGTTGCAAATGCTAGTTTTTGACATGCTGAGTCGCCTAAAAAAGGATTGAGAACTGCATAAATATAAATGGTGGGTTACTTATGAGGTGATAACTCGCCGCGTCAATTATGTGATGAGATAGTACTGCTGGTTGTGGATAAAGACAAGATGATGTAATCATTAATGATGGATGAGTTGTCCAACATGTAAGCCGACTTAAACAAATAGAAGCAGTTTCTAATATCTGGCGGGTTATGATTACAATGATGAGCCGCTAGACAACATGAAGGCATCTCATACTAAATGGAGGGTTTTCTAAAATTCTGCTAAGTATGATACAAACAAATTTCTACCGAAGCAGTTACAATTACGGATCTACCAAGCAGTCTGAAAGGTGAAAATGTTGCTAAACCTAAAACGAAGCTTTGAAATAGTGGATGCCTAGCCAAAGGATTCCTAAGGGGTTCTAAGTATTTCAGATGCAAAAATGAGGCCACCGCTCACGCTGCTATGTTTCTATCAGAAAGCTCATTAAGGGTACATCTATGCTAGCAATGGTAGCAAGGGAGTGTTGAAATCCGTTGAAACCCGACGAACTACCATGGAAGAAGTACAGATCTGAAGAGAAGAGCATGGTGTACCTGATGATTGCAGATGGCAGAGGAGAAGCTTGGCTGAGCTCCGGTGAAGGCTGGAGGGCACCGTGGTCCTGGATGGGTTCGTCGGGGGCGGACAAACAGCGGTGACGGAGCAGTGACAAGCTTTGGCTCGAGGAAGAAGAAGAAGAGGCAAGGGCGGAGTAAAAGTGAAAAGTAGGACCCCATGTGTATATTTATAAGGTAAAGAGCCAAAGAGTAAATGGCAGGCGCGAAAAATGAGGGGACGCAGTAACTTTTGGAGCCCAATACGCCTCGATTTTCGGGATAAATGGATATGCATAATGATCCGTTGTGATGTCATCCTGAGTTTCCCGTGATTTTCAGATGTGATGTTAGTGACGAGGAGATGTGAAAAATAACAAGTCTGGAAGAATCCTAAGCCGGCATTTATCGGTCAGGGGAAGATGCAGGTTTGACTAAAGGACAAACCACCAGGTTGAATGAGATTGACATGAATAAACTCAAATCAATCTGGGGGCTAATGTTGGGGATATAACCCCATGATATAGCCCTCCATATTGGCTCGGGTCATCCAGGTGGTCGTTGAGGAGCAAGGCTCAAGACGGGCCGAGGCGCCTAGGTGCAAGACCAGTTGGGCGGTTCACACAGTGGGCCGGCTTAGAGCCCAGCATCCGAAGACGGTGGCTCATGGCCCTGAAGTCCAATTCACCAAGAGTTTCCTTGCTTAAGAGACAAGTTAGAAACATAACAAGTCATGGATCATAGTATGACCCGGACTCTTGTAAGCCCTGGGTCTCGACCTGTATATAAAGGCGAGTCCGAGAGGCAGATAGGACTAAGCTAACCTTCTAGTTGTGATGGCCTCATGACTAAGTCCTTACACTAGGACATCTGTCGTGACAAAACCACGACAGTCGTCGTTGCCATCACCATCACCACCATGCTCCTCTCTTCCACCGGATCCTTGTTGGCTTGTAACCCTTATCCCTCTCCTATGTTTGAGTAGCTGTATTAGTTCTTGAGGAATTGGATGAACTCTGGCATGATTAGTAATTTGATGAATAAGCGATCAAATATTCTCTTTATATTTATTGTGTTGATTGTCTCACGGTGTTGTGAAGAGTGCTCGCGCAGCATTACCCTCTTGTGGACTTGAGGCAAGTCATATTGGTGAGAAGGGTAGTTGTGGAGGGTAGGTGGTGGCAGGACCTATTCTCGCTTCCTCCCTAATCATTGCAATAGGGATTAGTGGAGAACCCTAGAACTTAAGGTCGTGACCATGGGGATTTGACTCCCCTTAATCATCGTTGTGATAATCGGAGTGGGGAAGCACGGTGGTGGCACGAGTGCACGGATAACCTTAATGGGTTTGTGTAGTTTATTTGGCTCCGCCCACGTGAGATCATATACAAGTGGCTTAGTGATATAAATAGAGAGCCATGTTTATCGTGCCATACTTGTGGTGATGACTCTGATTCCCTCGAGAATGTTTACTACTCTAGCATCGTTTCACTTAGTTTAGTTCCTTTATTTTTTCTGTTTTTATTTCTTGTTTGTCGTCTAATAAGAACTATCCCATTTATTTGTCTTTCTAGAAACTTACTAAAGTAGGCTATTGCTTCGTAAGTGATAGCGTAGTTGGGGGGTTTGTAATTCCTTCCTATTTGCTCCTTGTGGGTTCGACGCTTCACTTATCACGAAAGTGCTACAATAGCCCTATGCACTTGCATGTCATCGAACACCTCGCCCACGGCAGTTACAAATCTGACCATGACATCTTTGCATATGCTCTCAGACATATGTAGGTACTCATCTCATGAATCAGCGGTCGTGCCATATGCAAGCATCCGTAGTGCGGCCGTGCACTTCTGGTAACCAGAGAACTCAATCCTTCCCATGATGTCCTTCTTCAAGATGAAGTAGTCATCAAACGACCGGACACCATGGTAGAGACGATGGAAGATTTTTGCGCATCGAAAGAGCCAGTGAAAATTGTCAGTGAAGAGAGCATCGGGGGCAAAGTAGTTGTCCATCGGCGTCAAATGGCCTAGCGCCCGATTGCGGTTGGGCACTTGATGACCCTTGATCGATCCCTTGAAATTGAGAACATGCTCCTCCGCATGTTCCGTGTCTGCAAGCATCGCCTGCATCATTGCCGTCTCATCCGTGTAGGCCTCCTCGTCGGACAAGTCGGAAGACTCAACATAGTGCTCGTATATGTATTTCATATCTGAATGCATTGCTTCAAAAAAGAAGGAACAAAAAAATTAGCTCAGACAATTCATCAAACGGTTGCCGGGCATGGTGAGCATCATAGGAGCGGATGGTACCTGCGCGGTGGTCGGAGAAGAGGTGTGGAATGGCGGTGAAGGAGAAGTGGCGTGGAGCATGTACCCTTGGAGGTGACGGACTTGTCGAGTTCCGACAGAGATGTGGCGTGGTGGACCGGGGTGGTGGAGCGGTGGCAAAGGCAAGAGAGAAAAACTGAAGAAGAGAAAATGAAAGGATGGAGGCGCGGGATCCGAGAGGGGTTTTGGATGAGACGGGATGTCGAGTTCTACGTGGCTCCTGTCCGAACTGCCGCAAAGCCTCCCCTTCCAATTGTCTCGGGTTTGCCAAAAAAGTACGTTGAGATCCCTCGGTGGACCCATACCGATCCGCGTTGAGTGGCTAAACACGTCCAGAGCGTGCCTAAAAGATATACTCCTACTCTTATGGTTGTATTGCTTGGACTCTGAACTCTGGTAGGATTGGACTGCTTGTCAGTATCCAACAGTATTTCCCATGTTCGTGCTCGTCCAGAATCAGCACCACGGCTGCTCGTACGTACACGCAACGCTTTCCATGTTTTCCCCGGGTTCAGACTGAGGCCATGCGCGACCCACACCGGCAGCGACCGACCGGATCGCTCGGAAACGGAGGTGAGAAACGGACGTCGACCCGAGTAAGCGGTCTCCTGTCCCCGATAGCATCGCGCTCCAGCAACAAGGCTTTGAGTACTGACGGATACACTCCCTCCCTCCCTCGGTAACTGAACTGAAAGCGCATATGCAGCATGGGCATGGGCCTTATCGCTTTATGGGTCGGTCTGTCGCTTGGAGAAGTCCCTTTTCTTTTGCTTCATCTTGAACCGGATGGATTCTCCTGGTCCTGGAGAAGTGAACATACGACGAGAACGTGTGAATGCCTTGATTTGCTAGTGCTGTGGACACTCGAGTGTTCGCTTCAGTGGCCAGCTGTGTTTCACATCACTGTTCGTTTGTTGCTGCACTACTAGTCACTGCTACTTCAGTGCATCACTTGATTACGATCGACAGCCGGACAGCGTGCATGTTACGTGGTGTATATTGGTTAGTCGTAACTTGTTTGTTAGGAGTAGTTTTTTTTCCTTAACATAATACAGACACAGACGTTCATACACACGCACATACACTCAATCCTATGAACGCACATACATATAACTTATCCCTATGAGCATCTCCGAGTTACGGAGCCGGCACATCTTCTTAAGATTGACGAAATAAGAAAATTCGTTTTGAAACATGGGAGCATATGCTCCTTCATCAGGAAAAACTTTCCAAAATGTCAGGAAATTCTGAACAAAAATTTGACGCATACATCTCAATATTCTACGTGTGCACGCCGAGTTTTACAGAAAACCAACATTTTTGTGTCTTGTGTAGAAGACAAAAAAAATTGTCTCGCGAGAAGCCCATTTTAACACTAAATTTTGTTTTTTTCACACAGGACACAAAAGTCATCTATTTTTCGCGAAACAATTCTTTGAGAGCATCTCCAGCCGCGCCCCCAACAGCCCTTCTAGGGCGATTTTTTCCACGCCGGCGCCGAAAAACCCCCAGTCGCGCCCCCAAGACGTCAAAATCCGCCGGCTCGGCCCGTTTTTGGGCCTGGCGATCCCAGGACGAAATCAATGCGCTCGTGGGCTCCGGCGGAAGGGAAAAACACGCCTAGGCCACACTGTCAGGCGAAAAGTCAAGGCAATCGTCCAGATTCGCCCCCCCCCCCATCCCGAGCACTCGGCCACCACCCTGCCGATCCCGGCTCCGCCCGCCACCCAGCACTACTAGATAGGCCATTCCCCGCTGGAAAAAAGAGAAGGTTTCGCCGCGGCAACCTCTCCACCACCTTTCGGGCGAGTTTTCCGGCGCTCCGGCCACGCAGGGCGGTATACCGGCGGCTGTACGCCCACCACGCCCGCCAGGTGTTCGGCGGTTTTCCTGCTCGGCAATGGACTCGGACGATGAGGAGGCGCTCGCGGCGTTGCTAGAGGAGGAAGCCGACGCCGACATGCAGGAGGAGGAGCATCTCATGGTCCTCCCCGCCCTCGCCGGCCTGCTCGCGAGCAATGAAAAGCCGCGGCGAGGTGGCTCGGCGCCGGGGCGGCTAAAAGCAAAGAACCGGCATCGTCTGGAAGGCTATTGCATGCTCTACTCCGACTACTTTGCCGACGCTCCATTGCACGACGACAAAGTTTTTCGGCGCCGTTATCGGATGAGCCGAAAACTTTTCCTCAGGATTGTGAATTCCATCCTGGAGTTCGACAGCTACTTCAAGTGCAAGAAGGATTGCACCGGCACACTTGGATTCACCTCAATCCAGAAGTGCACGACAGCTATGAAGATGCTTGCATACGGAGCTCCCGGTGATTCACCCGACGACTATGGGCGCATGGCCGAGTCCACGTCCATTGAGTGTTTCTACAAGTTCTGCAGGGCAATGGTGGCAGTGTTTGGACCGCAATACTTGCGATCACCCAATGCTGAAGACACTGCTCGGATCCTAGCACAGAATGCAGCAAGAGGATTTCCTGGGATGCTTGGAAGCATTGACTGCATGCATTGGAAACGGAAGAACTGTCCATTTGCTTGGCAGAGGATGTACAAAGGCGCCAAAGGCGGTTGCAGTGTGGTACTTGAGGCAGTGGCCACACAGGACCTCTAGATTTGGCACTCCTTCTTTGGTATGTCAGGAACTCACAATGACATCAACGTGCTACAGTGCTACCTTGTCTTTGCCAAGCTTGTTGAAGGTCATTCTCCTCCGGTGAACTTCGAGGTCAATGGGTGGCACTACAACAAGGGGTGCTACCTAGTTGATGGCATCTATCTGAGATGGTCTACATTTGTGAAGACTATCTCAAACCCTGTGCCAGGAGGCAAGAAGTCCCACTTTTCGAAGGTTCAGGAGGCTTGCAGGAAGGATGTCGAGCGGGCATTTAGTGTGCTCCAATCTCTATTAGCTGTTGTCCGGTACCCTGCTCAGACCTGGTCGAAAGATGAAATGTGGGAGATCATGACTTGCTGTGTCATCTTGCACAACATGATCATTGAGAGCGAGCAGGAAGAGCCAGTGTTTGACACTTAACCATATTACAGGCAGGGTCCTCTTGCGCAAGTTGATCACCAGCTACCGGCAACCTGGACTGACTTCCTCAATATGCGTCAGAAGATCCGAGACCCACAGGTGCATCAACAACTGCAGCAGGATCCGGTGGAGCACCTATGGAGGCTCAATGTCAACGCCTAGCTCGACGTGTGATGAAATATGAGTTTTTATTTATTGAACTATATAATTTGTATTGAATTATTTGTTGTTAAACTTTTCGATTTCTATTGATTTTCGGTGATGAACTATGTGATGTTTTTTTTACTTGTGTTGAATTTGCACTGAACCACGACGAATATGAGCCGATTTGCGCCAATATCGGGCCGTTTTTCGTCGATACTGGGCCGAAAAGCAGACACTTTGCGAAAAAAATGGGTCGATATCGGCGCCTGAGGGCGACGGCCGGGAACCCAATCGCCCCCAGCGCCGATTTTTGCGCCGGCTCGCCCCAGGCGGCGATTTTCAAGCCTCCTAGGGGGCCAACGGCTGGAGATGCTCTGAGCATGTAGAATCTCGAGATGTACACGCAAAATATATTTTTAGAATTTTTTGATATTTTTAAAATACGAAATGCCTAAAATAAATTCAGAAAAATGCAACCAACAATGCCATGTCTAGGACTTGAATCCTGATGGGTTACCCAAATAATCTAACCATCTGACTTGTCGCTGCGTGAACAACCATTCCATACAGCCGCCGCCTTCCCCAAAGCTAAGGTTTCCCTGCCTCCTGCCAGCATCGCTGCCGGTCCACCTCGCCTCTGGTGGCCTTAAGGCCATGAGAGCCGAGTGGATACCAGCCCTTGCCGGTGTGAGTGCTCCGTTTTTACTTCCTTATTTGAATTTTGTTAGGGTTTGTGTCCTTCTCGGAAAGGCGAAACGACGGTGGCTCCCTGAAGATGGAATAAGATTCTTCCCGCCTTGCCCCCATTCCGGTGGAGGGTCTAGCATCATCGATGGGCGTGTGGAGATTGTCTCAGGTGGATCTGTCTTTGGTGAATTTGCTCGAATCTGGTCGTCATTTGTCTATGTTCGAGTGTCTTCAGATTGGATCCTTTTGATCTACGCTACTCTTCATCGGCGGCGGTTGTTGTTCTGTTGCGTTGGTCCTATGGGGCCTTAGCATGACGATTTTCCAACTTTCTACTACAATAAGTTTCGCCCGGCTCCGGCGAGAGAGAGGCGATGACAGCGGGACGCCTTCGGCTCGCTTCAATGCTTGTAGTTGTCGCTAGGTGGTCTAAGCATCTGGATGTAATTTTTCTCGTAAGTGTTCATTGTACTACCATGATTGAAGATGAATAGACCAAATGTTTTCTGATAAAAAAAGAAATCTAACCATCTAAGTTAGGCTTAGTTTCCTTTTGGGTAAGAGTAGTTTCATGCGCTTGACATGATTAATGTTCCACTGATGTTGACAAGATTTATTTTCTGGTCGGCAAATTTCCCGCTCGTCTTCGTGCAGCCTCAGCACGGGAAAACCCGACTGATCTTCTAAAAACACGCTTGGAATCGTGTTTGAAGACCAAGACGACGACCCCGATCACACAACCGGTGGCGGGAAGGAGCCGAGCAATGGATCAGTGTCACCCACTCACTCACCCTTACAAAAGGCCTTTGAATTCTGCGTCTAGCGCGGAAATCAAATGTAAATTACAACTTCCCAAGCTGGGCGATTCATCCCACCGGAAGAATCGTCTGGGTCTGGGCTCTGGCTTACATATGGACATGTGTGGACGGAATGCCAACTTAGGCTTTGGATGGAGGAGCATCTCTACAGGATCATTGCTCGTCCTCGTCTATCTCTATCTATCCTGTAGAACAGCGGACAAAATTACTGTTCTGACCCTTAAGGCAAACTAAATCCCGATTTGACCTCGTTTCGGAAAAAATTTCGTTTCTGACCTTTTTTGGTGACGCCAAGGTCCCTGGCGTCTGGGTTACGAAGCAGACGCCAGGGTCCCTGGCGTCTTGCCCCTGGCCTGCACTGCCCGCCTGCCCGTTGACCTACTGACGTGGCAAAGGGGCCAGACGCCAGGGACCCTGGCGTCTGGCCCCGGTAAGTGGATAACCCCACCGGGAGAGTGTGTGGGTCCCACCCCACACACTTTCCCCAATCCAGCCCGAGCTTGAAGAAGAGCTGTTGCCTCCCCACTCTCTCTCACCCCTCAAGCTCCCCCCTCAAATCCTCTCCAAAAGGTACATCCCTTAGGTGGATCTTTCCATCACTTTGTTGCTCTTGTTAATCTCCCCCAAATCATCCAATTATTTTTTGTTAAGTCTTGTTATTTTGGTTGCATTTTATACATGTTGGTGGAACCCTAGTTCATGTTTTCTCCCCCTTATGTTAGTGTGAATGGCTTGGTTAACTTTGATAATATAGTGCTATGCATGGTGTGTAGTAGGAATATATGTTTGTTGAGTAGAAAGATTGGGGGTTAGGGTTAGTTAGTGATTAGGGTTAACTTTGCTTAGTGTGTTAATTAGTGATTAGTGATACTTTTGTGGACATCACCAATAATTTAGTGTTGATATGATTTGGATATAATAAGATGTATTTGGATAAACACCAATTCTCATTGAAGTCTTAAATGCATTCATGTTATTTTTAGATGGAGAGCCTTGTTAATGTTTATTACATTGACAAGGAGGCATTCTTGAGTAACAATGCCGACACGGGTGAGGAACCATTGGTTTTTGATACAAGCCCTAGCTATGAGGATGTTGTTGCAAAAGTGAGACAAGTCTTGAAGTGGATGGACACCAATGTTGATGTTAAGTTAATAGGAAGGTATGATGTTGGAGTTGGAGCCAAATCTCGCTTGAAAAGTATGCCTATCACCTCGGATTTGCATTGGGATGTATACAAGGAAAAAGTATCCCAATCGGAAGACAAGTCACTTGAATTGTTTGCCACCAAGGTTGAATCTCCTCGGTTTACCTTTCATTTGAACCGGCATGTCTCTTCCCCAATGGATGACATGAGCGAGAGGACAATGGTGCCACTTGTTGAGCATAGGGTTGTGGTTGATGCCCCCAATGTTTATCCCCCACCACGTCCCCGTGTACCAACTATCAAAGCAAATGAGGTTGAGTTGTATGCCCCCAATGCTTCTAGCCAACCACCAATTAGCCAAGCAAATGAGGTTGAGTTGTATGCCCCCAATGCTTCTAGCCAACAACCAACTAACCAAGCAAATGAAGTTGAGGTGATTGCTAGTGACGGAGTAATTCAAGAGGATGAAGATGCTTATGATGACGACGAAGAGCAAGAGGAAGGGTTTCATGGCAATGATGTTGGTGCCTTGGATGTGTACATAGCGCAAAAGGACATGGATCGTGACTTGCCTTTTAGGCGTCAATATGCGTATGACTCGGATGACGAGGGTCCAGTTGAACAGTTGGACGAGGATGGATTAACAAAGGAGGAGAACCAAATCCACTTTGAGCTGACGGGCTTACAAAAAAGAACTCACTTGTTTAAAGATCTCAGCCTTGCCCATAAAGCTGTTGTTGACGGTGGAATGAGAATGACGGCGATTGAGCCAACACCATGCCCGGATCCAGGAGAACCAAGGGTGGAGAATGAGGACGAGAATGCTTATTTGAAGAAAGGATTGAAGTTTCTGAGCTTGCCTATGCTGAAGTTTTGGTTGGCTGACTATGCCATTCGAAACCATAGGCCAATTTATGTTGAGCACTCCGACATGAAGTTGCGTTACACCATGGTGTGTGAGCAAAAGGAATGCACATGGAAGGTTCGTGCAAGAAAGCTTAAAGAAACCGAAGAATGGGTGTTAACAAGTTGTGATACCACTCATAGATGCAAACCGCCATCGAAACGACTTAGAAAGACACACCGTCAACTCACATCTGAGGATCACGAGGGAGTGTTCCACCGTGCCTTCTGGAGTTATGGACAATTTGTGGAGGCGTTTCAGCATTGTCGTCCGGTCTTGTCTATAGATGGCACGTTCTTGACCGGTAGATATAAGGGCACACTAATGGTAGCAATGGCGCACTCATCAAACGACAACGTGTTGTCGTGTGCATTTGCTTTGGTGCCTTCCGAGCACCAAGACAACTGGGAGTGGTTCATGGGTCATGTTAGGCACAACGTGATTGGGGCTAGGGAGGTATGCATCATATCTGACCGACATCATGGCATACTCAAGGCAATGGACATTGTTATTCCAGGATTTCCAAAGCTTCACCATAGATGGTGCATGAGGCATTTCGTGGCCAACTTTTACCGGGCATGTAAGAGCAAGGAGCTCAGCAAAGACCTTACCCATGTATGTGTGGCCTTCACCACCCAAGGTTTCGATGCTCGGTACAACAAACTCTTTGCAGCGGTGAACGAAGGGGGAAAAGACTTCTTAACTAGGAATTTAAGCGAGAAGCACAAGTGGGCACGCGCTCATGACGATGGTGGTTGGCGATATGGCGATATGGCGATATGGCCAACTTTTACCGGGCATGTAAGAGCAAGGAGCTCAGCAAAGACCTTACCCATGTATGTGTGGCCTTCACCACCCTCAGATCTCTCACAAATCGGTCCGGTTTCACCGTTGGATCTTCAGGATTTCGAGACTAGAAGGTCCCCTGACTTACAGCCAGACGCCAAGGACCCTGGCGTCTGGTCCCCTGACTTACAGCCAGACGCCAAGGACCTTGGCGTCTGGCACCCTGTGCATATAAATGACTAAATGAGTCCTTATGACAGATTTCATCATTCATGTCAAACATTCATATAAACATTCATATAAATGACTAAATCACAGGAAACAACAATTAACATAAATCACATCATTCATGTCAAACATTCATAGCAACTTCACGAATCCGGTGCAACTTAATTCGAACGGCAACAAGTTCATGGAAAGAAACGACAACAAGTTCATGGAAAGAGACTACACCAAGTTCATCGAAACAAACTAGAACAAGCTCATTGAAACAAACTACAACAAGCTCACTTCTTCCTTCCTCTCTTCACGATATCTGCAAGTGTATGCTCCTCCTCTTAGCTAGCCTCATGCTCCTCCTCTTTGCTAGCCTCCTCCGCCTCTGCATCAATGTTGGACTTGTATCTTTGCATTCCCGCAGGCATAAATTGATGAGGATACTCCGGACTATGGAATTGAGTGTTCCATATCTTCTTTCTACCTTTCTGGCCTGGTGTCTTAGCTATTGCTTTGACTTTTTTAGAGCGGGCATAGCCTTGTGTCGGTTGTGTAACCTGTGATGGTTGTGGAGCATCAACATCATACTCATGATCCTCTTGATGTGTTGCATCATACTCATGCTCATCATGATGTGTTGGCTCCTCTTGATGTGCTGGCTCCTCTTCATTGACCTCCTCCTCTATGTCCTCTTCGTTCTGGACATAACGCCGTTTATTAGCTCTGGCGGCGCGGCTACCTGGTGCATATACGTCACTGGACCGAGCACCATGGCAAGAAAGCATAGCTGCCATCTTATGGAACCGCTTCTTGAACTTCTGCGACAACACAAAATATGCTATGATATGAGATGCAAATAACTAATCCGCGAAAAAAACTTTTATAATATATTGCGACTAACCTCCATCGTGCTCCTAAGAGTCCTCTCAGATAATGCACCACCAGGTGGATGACTCAGTGCAACATTGGCATCGTTGACGCACAGAAGCAACTCTCTGCCCTGCAATTCATGAACACACCAAACTTATGTATTTGAAAGAAGACAACATGATGCAAGTATGTTAGAATAGGTCAAACAGACTACCATTTCATCATGCATCGGTGCGTAGTCAACATGAGCCCCTCTGGTGTCTCTCACAGCCGTGTTGAAGGTATGATAACCTTCTGCAGTCTCCGGGTCTTCAGACACCAACTCCGACCACTCCTCGTGAGTCCAACCTGGCTTCAGCTTTAACCGGTAACGATCCGCATACCACACTTGATACTTCTGATATGATGACTGATTGTGAGGTCTATTCTCTGATTGCACTAACGTGTCTCTTTGATTCCAAATTTCTATCCACGCACGGTGTTTGTTTGCCCAATCTGATATATCCTGATTGTTCCTTCGATCGAACCTACAAATGATGCATGGGACAAAGCATTAGCAAACATTGACTTATTCAATGCTCTACTACATACTCAAGGCATGCTTGCTTACCGATGCAGAGATAGCATTTCCTCCTTGCTCTCCTCAATTGGAATACCTTGTCTTTTTCCAAATTGTCTTGCCACACGGTCTACAAAGTGCCACTCGACTGCGAAGAAGCATATCATTGGGCACCTCGCCCGCCAAAGATGGCTATCACGCGTGCACATCTCATTAAGATCAAAGTCACGATCTTCCACATAAGGCAACCAATGTACCTGCAAAACAAAGAGATACATTGTTAGCTAAATAAGTTTCATTCTTGACTAAATTTTATCTCATCGAACTTCTCAAAACCTGCCCAGCAGTCAAGGTGTCCAGCTCGTTCATATAGCACTTGTATCGCACATGCGAGCTTCCTGTGTAGACTGTCACTTGTTCCCAATAGTAAGCAAGCATAGGGCGCCGATATGGATCATCATCATGCAACCCGTCATGATTACCCCGTGGGTTTGCCATGAGGGGGTTCTTCAAATCGGGCCGTCCAACCGGGATCCGCTCCCACATCCACTCGGATAGGCTCCAAACAAACCCAGACAATGAGGATGTACCTCCCTTCCTCCGACACGCCAAGTCAAGCTGCAATGAAACAAACATGTTAGATATGGAGGCGCATGACAAATGCAAGATAAATGGTTGCAAATATCTCTTACCTGACGATACAAATATGCTAGTGCGGCCGAACCCCAGCTATACTGGGTATCCCAGTTATTAAGTGGCTCCAAGAACATCCAGAGGGCTCAAATTTCATCATCTCTTTTGCAAAAAAAAATTGCCATCTATATATTCAACTATATTTTCATACCACTTCACACATATAATATTTTATCTAAATATATTTGCTTGCCAAAGTTGTCTTCTCAGATTCAAACAAAGATTATGCCATCTATATATTCAACATATAGCTAATTTACTAGCATATGCATATATCATCTATAATTCAAAAAAAATTCACAAACTATGTCTATTGGTGGACAACTACAAACATCTAGCAACTACACTACCTACCAAATCATCTATCAACTACAAACTATTTCCTAAAACAAAGAAACCATCTACTAATCTAACATCACCTAATGTGAAATAATGCATCCAACAAAAGAGGGGAAAAGCAAAACAAATTGGAGGGAATGGGGGAGAATACCTCAAAGAAGCTTGGGGGGCTCAGATCCACAACTTTGGGTGGAGGATGAAATAGATCAAGGGGGGGATTGGTGTGAGGGAGAAGAGGGGCGAAGGAGAAAACCTCCTTTGTTCGTGCGCCGCAGGGAGAAAGAAAGAGATGGGTGGGTGGGTGGGTGGGCTCGGCCCGCGGGGGTTGTCCACTTACCGGGGCCAGACGCCAGGGTCCCTGACGTCTGGCCCCTTTGCCACGTCAGCAGGTCAACGGGCAGGCGGGCAGTACGGGCCAGGGGCCAGACGCCAGGGATCCTGGCGTCTACTTCGTAACCCAGACGCCAGGGACCTTGGCGTCACCAAAAAAGGTCAAAAACGATTTTTTTTCGAACCGAGGTCAAATCGGGATTTAGTTTGCCTTAAGGGTCAGAACAGTAATTTCCAGACGCATGGTGAATCAGACGTTTGTAGTTGTCCTGCGAGAATCAGCACGTAATGCGTCAAATTACTGTTCTGTTCTGTGCCTCAAATCGGGATTTAGTTGACTGCTGCACGTAATGCGTCTGATTCTCCTGCGAGGTTGCATGGTGTCACACTCAATCACTCTGGCGTCGACGTCAATCCCAGCTTATAACGGGAAAGAACCGGCGTGGAAATGAAAAGAATGTCATGCTCTGTTTGACTTCTCCTACTCCATGCATGGACATGCATCGATGATGGGGCCAAGCCAAGGCACCGGTGCTTCTCTTCTCAAGCAAGGGAGTGGCAGCAGAAATCGGGAAAAAGGCAAGGTTCTCGGTGACGCGGAAGCATCGCTTCGTGGCTCCTTTTGACGTTTTTTTTTTTTTTGAGGATCAGCTCCTTTTGACGTTGTATGATGGTTCTGTTCCCACGAGTTAGTAGGTGTTCCGTCTGTTTTTTTTTCTATTTAATTTGAGGAACTTAATTACTGGAACACTGAATTTGTGCTTTGCCTGCTTCTTTCGCCTGTTGGTGATTTGGTGCCTAACGATTTAGAGTGGTTCTAGTCGGAAGTATCATATACTAGTATCATGCATATGATAGTAGTGCATGATACTACATCCATAATGTGTAGTATAGACTGACTAGAGATGGCTATCGGCCCATGGCCGAATTAAAGCCCCTCACCTCGCGGCCCGATTCATGGGGACCTCCTATGTAGCCCCAAATCCTATTATATATTTCTATTTCTTTTTCCTTTTTTGAATTACTCAAAAAATTATAAATATTTTCTATAAACATGATTTAAAAAAAAATTCTGAACATTTTTCCACTCATGCAAACTTCATTATATTTGTTAGTTTTCTCAACTTTACAAACATTTTTAAAATTTTGCCAACTTTTCTAATTTTCCGAAAATTTCTCAATTTGGGAACTTATTTAAATTTGTGAAACTTCTTCAAATTTTTGAACTTTTAAAAAATTGTGAACTTTTTCATTTTCATGAAACCTTTCAAAGTTATTATTTTTTTCAAATTTTTTAACTTTCTTCGAGTTCACCAGCATTTTAAGAATGTTTTCGTTCTTTTAACGGGTTTGTTAAATCTCAGTCAACTAAGACTTAACCAAGTCTCAGTCGATGCTATATTCATGTGATCTTACATGGAGATCCGTGTAATTTTTTTAGCTTTTCTTTTTTATTTCTTACATGTTATATCACTTGAGTTAGACCCGTGTAATTTTTTTTATTTTTTTTTATTTCTTACATGTTATGTCACTTGAGTTAGACTTGGTTAAGTCTCAGTCACCTGAGACCTAGCTAGTACAGCCTTCTTTAATGCATGGTTTGTTTTTCCAAATTCGCATTTTTTTTTTCAAATTCATGTTTTTCCCGAATTCAAGTACTTTTCTAAAAATTATGATTTTTTAGAATCCCTAACTTTTTTTTGATTTTATAATTTTTACAACAGTATGATAAAACCTGTTGGGTTTTTTTCCTACCAGACCAACCGCAGAAAAACCCGAAAAAAATCATAGAGGGCGAAGCCAGCAGCTGGCGCGAAGTTGGACTACGGCCCGCTTGCATGTGCGCGAGCGGGAGCTTGCTAGTTGGCACTTCCGGGGAGCAGCCCCCGCTCCCCGCGCGTGCTTCTGACCGGCCCATGTGCCGGGTGGGTGCGCCCCTGCTGTTTTTTCTTTCGATTTTTCGTTGTTTTTATTTGCGTGTTGTTTTCTTCTTTAAAAAACTTTTGGGACTTCGAAAAAAGATCTGAACATCAAAATATGTTCAAGTTGTTTTTCATAATTACAAAAAAGGTTCACAAAACTAAAAATTGTCCCCTCATTTCAAAAAATCTGAAATTGAGAAATGTTCCCGGATTTAGAAAATTGACTAAAAATTTGATAATTTAAAAATGTTCCTAAATTTTTAAAAATATGAATGAATTAAAATAAATGTTCATTAAGTAATTTTTTGAAATTTTAAGAAAATTATCTAATTCAAAAATGTTACAGAATTGAGAAATGTTCATGCTTTTTAAATTTTGTCCCAAATTGTAAAACCATGCATGAATTCAAAAATTCGTGCTAATTTGAAGAAAGGTTTGTTTATTAAAAATTTGATAAAAAAGTTCATGAATTTCAAAATTGTTCTAGAAATTCAAAAAATCTTCACGAATTTCAAAAAATGTTCACGACTTCAAGAAAGGTTCGCGAATTTCAGGAAATGTTCAAACAAAAATATATGTGAGTTCAAAAAAATGCTCCAAACTTCAAAAATATTCAGAAATTTGGAAAATGTTCTCATATTTAAAAAAAGATGCGGCTAGCGAGCGGGCAGGCGCAGACTAACAAGAAGTTACTTTTCTATATCACTCAAGTTGCTTCCGTAGTCATTGTAGCCAACTTTGAAGGGATTTTAATGATAAGCACTCATACTACACAGACTAACAAGAAGTTACTTTTCTATATCACTCAAGTTGCTTCCGTAGCACCAAAGTTACTCGTGGAAAAAAAAGTTAGTTGAAACAAACACATGCGAATCTAGTTTTGAAGAGCCCGTCATGGGGAACCTAGAGGTGAAAAAATAACTTAATTTGGATGCTCGATTCAAAAGTTATAGCTTTTTAAAATTTTCAAAACGCAAATTAAATGCATGCAGATTTATGCTTTTCCAACACGTGAAGTCACTAGACGTTCTTTGCATGTAGTTTCAGGCGTGAAAGAGAATTCACGAGCTAACACACCCAGAAAAAGAATCACACTATGCCTTAGGGACCACATCGGGAAGGGAGAGTGGGGGACAAGACTGTGCGCTCACTTCAACGGAATAGTGCAGTCGCTTTTTAAGAATTTAGGTTAAAAATCATGAATTTGAACTTTTCTTGAGTTTATAAAAATTATGAATTTAAATGTTGTTGTCATTTTTTCAAAAGCTCATGAATTTGAAAAATGCTCGTTTTTAAAAAAAAAATCATGATTTTTTTAAGTTCACATATTTGAAAAGGAAATGAAAAAGTAAAAGAAACAACAAGAGAAAATGAAGCAAAATCAGACTAACGGGCTAGTCCATTACAACGGTCAGGGTTGCACGTTTGGTTGCTATATCCACCAGCCTATGTGGGGCATGGTACCCCCGCAATTCAAGTTTTTTTAGAAGAATAATACGCTTTATTTCATGTCATAAGATTTAAGGGATAAGGTCCGCAGGATTATTAATCAACACATGACGACCAGTATCTAAGGTAGTGGTCATCCTAGCTAAAATGTGTACCTCACCATTACTAGTGCGTTGCTCGTGAACAAACTCACAGCTATGAAACTTCTGATGGAAATATGTCCTAGAGGCATTAATAAAATGGTGATTATTATATTTCCTTAATCATGATAAAGGTTTATTATTCAAGCTAGAATTTTATTGACTAAAAACTTAAATACATGTGTGGATACATAAACAAATACCGTGTCCCTAGTAAACCTCTACTAGACTAGCTCGTTGATCAAAGATGGTTAAGATTTTCTAACCATAGACATGAGTTGTTATTTAATAACGGGATCACATCATTAGTTGAATGATGTGATGAACAAGACCCATCTGTTAGCTTAGCATATGATCGTTCAATTTATTGCTACGGCTTTCTTAATGTCAAATACATGTTCCTTCGACCATGAGATCATGCAACTCCCGGATACCGGAGGAATGCCTTGTGTGCTATCAAACGTCACAACGTAACTTGATGATTATAAAGATTGTCTACAGGTATCTCCGAAGGTGTCTGTTGAGTTGGCATAGATCGGGATTGGGATTTGTCACTCCGAGTATCGGAGAGGTATCCTGGGCCCTCTCGGTAATACACATCATAATAAGCTATGTATTACGGAACGAGTAAAGAGACTTGCCGGTAACGAGATTGAACTAGGTATGAAGATACCGACGATCGAATCTTGGGAAAGTAACATACCGATAGACAAAGGGAATTACGTATGTTGTCATAAGGTTCGACCGATAAAGATCTTCATAGAATATGTAGGAACCAATATGGCCATCTAGGTTCCGCTATTGGTTATCGACTGGAGAGGTGTCTCGGTCATGTCTACATAGTTCTTGAACCCGTAGGGTCCGCACGCTTAATGTTCGTTGATGATATAGTGCTATATGAGTTATATGATTTGGTGAGCGAGTGTTGTAGATAGTCCCGGATGAGATCACAGACATGACGAGGAGCTCCGGAATGGTCCAGAGGTAAAGATTGATATATAGTACGATGATATTTCGACACCAGAAGAGTTTCGGGAGATACCGGGTAGTCATCGGATCATTGGAAGGGGTTCCGGGAAGCCCCGGGAGGCTATATGAGTTTAATGGGCCAAAGGGGGAACACACCAGCCCACAAGGGGCTGGTGCGCCCCTCTCCCTGGCCGCCGGTCCTAGGGGAAGGAAAGGGGGAGGGTTGGCTGTCGTGGTACTAAGTCTGACGGTAAGAATAGGGGGTACGTATGAGGAGGCGAGGTCCTAGCTACAGCGAGGTTGTACACACGAGTTTACGAGTTCAGGCCCCTCTTGGAGGAGGTAAAATCCCTACGTCTCGGTGCCCTGAGGCGGTCGACTGGAATATGGATGTGTGTTACAAGGGGTGCAAACCCTTGTCCCATAGGAGGGGGGTGGCTTATATAGAGTGCGCCAGGACCCCAACCGTCCTCTGTTACAGGGGTTCAATGTACATTAAGATAGGGCATTAGTGGTAACGCCAGCTATAAAGTGTTATCAATGATCTTTAAGACTACGGAGTGAACGCCTGACCGTTGCCATCCTGAGTGACTCTAGGTCTTCTGTACTCCGAGCAGTTTCCTGTATGGTTGAATGACTCCATCCAAGTCAAGTGAAATTGGAGGTATCTGAGTGAGGTGACTGGTCGAGTGGATTGCACTTGGTGGCTTCAGCCGATACTTCCTATTGTGCTTTGAATGTCCTTGCTTCTAGGGTAGCGACCTTGGGTAGGGCGTATAGATTAGGTCTATGACCCTACCCTAGGTCTATGGCATCGTCATTAGCCCCCAAATGGATTGAGGTCTGAGTGGAAAGAAAGTTGAAGTTGGCCCTTCCTTGACTCTTGTGCTTCACACGCATTCATAATGAGTTCGGTTTCCATGCTAAAACTTCGGCTTCATTTTAGTCGCCTTGATCGATTCAGAGGTCGTCGGGTGAACTTATGCTGGCACTCTTCGAGTGTTGCTATGATGCGAAATCTTCGGCGTGATTGGTTACTGCGTTTCCCAGATCTCACGGGATTCGAAAATTTGGGGAAGCGAGCGAGGTAGAGCGCGCCGCAGTAAACGTGACAGATAGACAGGGGCGCCTCAATTTCTGCGCCACCTTTTTCGTCACGTATCTGGTGCGCGACTATTGCAGGATTTGACAGGATCGCTTGGGCCCACGCGTCAGCCACTCGGAAGTAGGCCCTTAAAAGGCGTCGAGGCCGATGCGTCTGCACAGTGCGCTCCCATTCCCCTTCATCTTCCTCTGCTTCTCCACCGCATCCTCTTTCGCCCTCGACGCTGCCGCTCCACCAGTGCGCAGCCCGCCACCATGGTGAAGGATAAGACGGCGGTGCTGGAGCGTGCAAAAAAAAGCGATGACGACTGCGAAGGGCATGAAAATGAATCGGGGATCATCGTCGAGGTCCGGGCTGCCACTTGGTTGGATTCAGGGAGATTGGATCGGATCCACACTCCGGCCAGAGGATCTAGAAGATCTGGCCGCCACGGGCTTGATCACCACCGGGATTGTGAGGCTGCCGAGGAACGAGATAGAGCCTCAGCCGCGGGCGGATGAGTGTGTCCTCCTCGCCACCCATGTGGACTGTGGTTTCTCCCTTCCTCTGCATCCTTTCTTCCGGGGTTTTTTGAACTTTTTCGGTGCTCAGCTTCACCACTTATCTCCCAGTACCATCACATATCTTGCTGCATTCGTGTCTATGTGCGAAAACTTCTTGGGTTGTCGACCTCACTGGGGTCTCTTCAAACATATTTCCATAGTCCGTTCCTAGACCGTGAAGAAGGAAAATCCGAATGATGAGAGGATGCACGTGATCCAGATGTGCAGGGGTTTAGGGATCCAGATGAGGAAGAGGAGCACTTTCCCTCCCATAACACTTCCTGAGTCGGTTAGGGGCTGGTGATACGTCTCCGTCGTATCTACTTTTCCAAACACTTTTGCCCTTGTTTTGGACTCTAACTTGCATGATTGGAATGGAACTAACCCGGACTGACGCTGTTTTCAGCAGAATTGCCATGGTGTTATTTTTGTGCAGAAATAAAAGTTCTCGGAATGACCTAAAAATCCGTGGAGCAACTTTTCAAAATTAATAAAAAATATTGGTGAAAGAATTAATGCCAGGGGGCCCATACCCTGTCCACGAGGGTGGGGGGCGCGCCCTCCCCCCTGGGCGCGCCCCCTACCTCGTGGGCCCCCTGGATGTCCACCGACCTCAACTCCAACTCCATATATTTGCTTTCGTGGAGAAAAAAATCAGGAAGAAAGTTTCATCGCGTTTTACGATACGGAGCCGCCGCCAAGCCCTAATCTTTCTCGGGAGGGCTGATCTGGAGTCCGTTCGGGGCTCCAGAGAGGGGGATTCGTTGCCGTCGTCATCATCAACCATCCTCCATCACCAATTTCATGATGCTCACCACCATGCGTGAGTAATTCCATCGTAGGCTTGCTGGACGGTGATGGATTGGATGAGATTTACCATGTAATCAAGTTAGTTTTGTTAGGGTTTGATCCCTAGTATCCACTATGTTCTGAGATTGATGTTGCTATGACTTTGCTATGCTTAATGCTTGTCACTAGGGCCCGAGTGCCATGATTTCAGATCTGAACCTATTATGTTTTCATGAATATATGTGACTTCTTGATCCTATCTTGCAAGTCTATAGTCTCCTATTATGTGTTATGATCCGACAACCCCGAAGTGACGATAATCGGGATACTTCTCGGAGATGACCGTAGTTTGAGGAGTTCATGTATTCATTAAGTGCTAATGCTTTGGTCCGCTACTCTATTAAAAGGAGACCTTAATATCCCTTAGTTTCCATTAGGACCCCACTTGTAGTGACCAGACCTCAAACAGTCTGATCTCTATGCATGAGTGTCATCCCTGGATCGGTAATGCTGACACACACAGTACTTGAAGGATTTATAACAGAGTAGCAATCACACACTTATTACATCGAATGTCTCAAAAGAGAACTTTACAATAAATATGGCTTAAGGCCATCTAATAACGATAACAGCGGAAGGCTTGGAAGATAAAGCGAGTCCATCAACTCCAACGACATCACTGAGTGAAAGATCACGACCTAAGGCATCTTACTTGTCGTCTGAAAAGTCTGCAACATGAATTGCAGCCTGAAAATGGGTCAACACATGGAATATGCTGGCAATGTAACACATAGAGAGTAATGAACAGAATAATGCTGCCACTACATGCATATATGGCTGGTGGAAAGCTCTATGGTTACAGTTTTGCATAAAGCCAATTTTCCCCTACAACAAAGGAATAAATTTCATTTAACTATCATGGTGGTTGTTAAACATTGAGAAGGTTCCTCCAACTCAATCCCAATTAAGCTTCAACATTAAACCCAACAATTTAAATTAAGTAACATGATGAGATTCACATGATAATCCAAGTACTAGATACTCAAAACGTCCATAACCGGGGACACGACTAACCATGATTAGTTTATACACTCTGTAGAGGTTTGCGCACTTTTCCCTGCAATACTCGATCTCCTCCGTTGGATTTCTCGCACTACATGCTGTTTGAGAAACGGATGACCGAGACACAGTCTTTCAGAAGCATTAAGTCTTTACTTTGGGTAGACAGTACCAACCTACATCCCCTACATCTGCTAGCCTACCACTGAAAGAGGTCACGCAACATACTCAACTATGCTAGAGCCCATAGTAGCTTGCGGCTGCACACGGAAGTTTCTAGCATGAATAATCTCATGATCCCTTTGAGCCTGGGTGGCAGTCCACAGGAGAATCACACGGTACCCCAGGATTTCCAAAAATACAGGCAACACTGGGTTCCCCAAGTGCCTCAATCCACCCAGATGTAAATTAAAGTTGCCACCTTAAGTTAACCATTAATTAACAATACTCACATCTGTCATGGATACACTCACCCAATCGACGTCTACAAGCATAGCATAGCAATATAAGAAAACGTAGAAGTAACTCCCAAAAGGTTTGATAATAAACAGGACAATAGGTTCTACGTCATCTACTTCCCAAAACCCACATATTAATTAGATCCTAACCATGCAATTGTTTGAGGATTGATCTAATGCAATAAAACTGGGTAGTAAAGAGGTATGATCAAAGTGTTACTTGCCTTGCTGATGATCCGTGAAACCTAGATACTTGAAGTAGCACGCTGCGCACTCCAGGTACTCTATCGCAAACAAACAAGCATACAATAAGCACTTATCTAATGCACGAGTAAAACTCAAATAAGAGATCTAACCAGAAAGTTCAACTTAAGAACTCCGGTTTGCAAAAAGAATCAAATCAAACGAAGCAACGAAACTCAAATGGCGAAAGAAACAAGCTTCATCTACTAATCTGGACCTAAGTCAAATTTTACAGTAGCAAAAACTTGTTTAAGTTGGTTAAATGGAAATAGGGTTTCGAGACGAAACTCTAGGCGCTTGAATCGCCTGATTCCGATAAATGAGCGAAAAGATAAACTAAAACGAAAATCGAATAAGAAATCACGATCGAAAATAATCACGAAAAACCTGAGAAATAGGAAAACTGACGAACAGGCTAATGAACGAACGTTCGCTGTCTACGGCTAAATGGTGAAAACCGTTCGTTAAAACGAACGTACGAACGAACATCCGCTAAATAAACTAAACCGAGAAAAACCGACGAACTGATCTAAAAAAATAAACCAGGGTTTCTAAAAAAACTTACGGTTTTATGAGGAAAACCGTGG
>NC_041393.1:231716102-231746481 GCF_002162155.2 Triticum dicoccoides
CGGCGGGCGGCGGCAACCAGCAGCGACGGCGGCTGTCGGTGTCAAAACCGGCGGATCTCGGGTAGGGGGTCCCGATATGTGCGTCAAGGCTGATGGTAACAAGAAGTAAGGGACACAGATGTTTACCCAGGTTCGGGCCCTCTCGATGGAGGTAAAACCCTACTTCCTTCTTGATTAATATTGATGATATGGTAGTACAAGAGTAGATCTACCACGAGATCGTAGAGGCTAAACCCTAGGAGCTAGCCTATGATGGTATGCATGTAATTGTGATCGGCCTTCTAAGGACCAACCTCTCCGGTTTATATAGACACCGGAGAGGGCTAGGGTTTACATGGAGTCGGTTACAAGGAAGGAAATATAATATTCGGATCGCCAAGCTTGCCTTCCACGCCAAGGAAAGTCCCATCCGGACACGAGCCGAAGTCTTGAGTCTTGTATCTTCATGCTTCAATAGTCCAGACGTTGTACACAGTCCGGCTCTCCGGATACCCCCTTATCCAGGACTCCCTCAGTAGCCCCTGAACCAGGCTTCAATGATGATGAGTCCGGTGAGCAGTATTGTCTTCGGCATTGCAAGGCGGGTTCCTCCTCCGAATACTCCAAAATGGTTATCGAACACTCAAATCGTGTCCAGATCTGAAAAATGATCTTCGCATACCACCGTAGAGAGAATGATATTTCATAAATGCAATCTGCTGACAACTTTTCCCGATGACGTGACATGTTATTATGATCGGATCCTTTATTCGAACCGTTTCTACACAACCAGCTACAATGCATATCACGAGGCGGCTTCTGTGACACGTCTTGTCAAAGCAGAGATCGTGTCCCCTTATTACGGGATTCTCATCAATACGGGCATGGGTAATCTCACCACGCCATTAACCGTGGCGCTTGGGAAACAAGCGATTTCCGACGGGCAAGTGGGGAGGCGTACCGCTTCCAGTGCCTCTATAAAGGGATAAGATTCCCCCATTTGCACCCACGCCTTCTTCCTCCTTTGCCCACTCTTGCCCCCTCGAGCTCCAGCACCCAAGCCCAAGTCTTCCCCGCACAGCTAAACATGTCCGGAGCAGGAGGCAAGTGGGTGGCTTCCACCGTCAAGGAGGAGCACATCACCAATCTTCGGGCGGCCGGATACTTGGCCGCGGATATAGCGCACCGTCTACCAGACGCCGGGCAGGTCATTCCGACTCCAGGACCCCACAAGAGGGTCCTATTCGTCGCCCACTTCGTCCGTGGACTGGGATTTCCACTCCATCCCTTCGTCCGCGGGCTTATGTTCTAATACGGGCTAGATTTCCACGATCTAGCCCCGAATTTCGTCCTCAACATCTCGGCGTTCATCCTCATGTGCGAGGCCTTCCTCCGCATCTGGCCCCACTTCGGCCTATGGCTGCAAACTTTCTGCGTGAAGCCGAAGGTGGTAAGAGGCCAACAAGCGGAGTGCATAGGGGCCATGGTGGGCTAAATGCCCAACGTCACATGGCTCGACGGCTCCTTTGCGGAGACCGTAAAAGGATGGCAATCGGGGTGGTTCTACATTACTGAGCCGCGTGGCGCCAACTGGGCGGCGGCCCCCGAGTTCCGATCCGGAGCCCCCATGCGGCTCACCTCCTGGGAGAGGAAGGGCCTATCCTGGGGCGATTCCACAGAGATGGCCGGACTCCAAACATGCGTCAAAAGCATGAAGGACAAGAACATCAAGCTTGTCAATGTGATCTAGGTCATGCTTGTTTTTGCCGAATCCTGCCCTGCCAGAGGCGGGCAATCAATCTGTGGGAGTTCGTCCCCACTGAGCACCGGACGCTCCAGAGGCTCTACGCCATGACGCACAAAGGCGCATGGAAGGAGCTATTCAAGGCCTCCGAAGTGCCTCCTTCAATATCCGAGGACCGCGGGCTTCACGCCGCGTGGGCTCCTAGGCCGATGAGTTCTTAGACTGACACCGGACCCAGCTCTTCCCGATATATTCACGGGAGTGCCTTAAGTAATTGTGCATGTTTATTTCAGGATTACGTGGAGACAGCGGAGCGGGCTCACTGCCCGGCTCCGCTGCCAGAAGACCCAGCAGATGTTCTCCTGACGGAGATGCTGGTCCCGACGCCGTACAAGGTGCCGGAGAAGAAGGCCGAGAAGAAGGCCCCGGGGATCCGAAAGGGTCTCCGGCAGAAGGTTGTGCAGGAAGCCTCGTCCGAAGACGACTGGGCGGACTCCTCCCGTGAAGGGGAGGAGGAAGAAGAAGAAGACACCCCATCCGGAAAGGACGAGGGGTCCGGGGAGGCTGACCCGGGGGCCGGAAAAGGCCCTCAACGCCGGGCCGTCATTCCCCTGTCGTCCAATGATGACGAGTCGGATTCCTCCCGCGGAGGCAGGGGGAATCGGTAAGAGATCCTACCTTCCCCCACCGGGGGGAGAAGAAGACGAAAGCCGCCCCAGAAGGGGAGGCTGGGGCGTCCAAGAAGGCGAAGGGGCCCCTTCCGGACTACTCCGCCACAGCCGTTCTCTACGAGGAGGGGTGGCTACCTAGGGGGAAGCCCCTAGCACGATCGTAAGTGTTTGCATTCTATCATGACTTCACTTCACAATTTTTGTATTTATAATGCCGAACATATATGCAGTCCGGCCAGGGATCACCCGGAGGTATCCTCCTCCGGGTCCCTGAGCAATTCGGAGATGAATTCGCTTCCGACGGCCACCACTCCTCAGCCCGCGGATGACACGGAGGTGTTGTCCCAAAGGCTCCCAGAGCAGGGGGGAGGTGACCCTAGAGACGCCCCGAGGTGGGGTCTCGGTCGTCGGACACGCGGGTTTCAAAATCCCCACGGATCATGTCGATGAGAGCCACGGACAGCCGGGCTCTTAGCCGAACACAATTCCGGAACCTTCGATGGTTCCGGACTCAGGCAGGCGACCCCTCGCTAAGGAGGGCGAGCCGTCTGCGTCGCTGACTTCCATTGCGCATGACGCGCCGGACGGTCTGCTGGAAGCGTTTTGCGGCGCTTCCCTGGACGAAGGGCACCTTACTCTTATGAGTACGGTGATTCGGAAGGTTTCGTCCACCAAGAGCGGACTAACCGAAGCTTGCACCAGCCTCCTAACAGGCTTCGAGGTGAGTAATAAATATGTGTAAAATTACCACCCGATAGGTAGTAGCCCCTGATACTCTGTTTGGCGTTCGGAAAGAAAAGCCGAGCAGAGGGTCAATTAAAATCCGCAGGAGTCTAATCATAAGTATTGTTTTGAATAAGCAGGCTGTGCTGCTTGCTGCTGCTGCCCATACCGCCGAGGTTGCCGATCTGAAGCGGGACCTAGAGCAGGCGCAGGGAGAGCTCGACCTCACGAAGAGGCAGCTCGAAGAGAACAAGGGTAAGTAATTCCCGTTCTTATGTATTTGAGGATAGCCAGAATTGGTGAGTCTAACAACTAAGCGTCGTGACCGTGTAATAGGGGCCCCCGCCGAAGTGGCGGCCCTGAAGAAGGCACTGTCCGAGGCTGAAGACAAGGTGGCCTCGAAGTGTAAGGAGAGCGAAAAGCAAAGTGCTAGGGTAGGTGAGGTACAGCAGGAGCTCCAGGACCTCGGCAAGAAATGCGAGTCCGTGGAGCATGATGTGAAGGAAAAAGAGGCCGAGCTTGTGAAGGCCCTTATGAGCTTAAAAGACGCCAGGGCCGAAGCCGAGAAAGCACAGCAGGAGATCCAGGAGGCCAAGAAGATAGCAGCGGGTAAGAAGTTCTTTATGCAAAGCAAACATGTGGAGGAGGCGTTTCTTTTACTTACTCAAATTCGGAGCTCTCCAGGGGCATTCGCAGATCTACCATGCAGCATAGCAGACGCTGCGGAGTTCTACCGTGCCCAGGAGGGGAACTCAACGGAGAAGCTGTTATGGTCCCAGTATGCCGGGGCCAAACACCCGATGCCTCTGAGTGACCAACTGAAGCAGTTTGTCCAACTCCACAGGGCGGCCGAACTGGCTATGAAGGGGTTCATAGTCCGGATGTGGCCTGGTGAGCTCATGCCCAGTAGCTACTTCGGCCTGATCAAGCGAATGATGGATGCCTGCCTGCGGCTTGAGGTGATCAAGCGATCCGTGTGCATCGAGGGTGCCCGCCAGGCCCTTGCCCGCGTCAAAGTGCATTGGGGCAAGATGGATGCGGAGAAGCTGGTCAAGGAAGGGCCACCGGAGGGCAAGGCGCATCGCCATCCCGAGCTGTACTATGATGGCGTTATGAAGGGTGCTCACCTCGTGGCTGACGAATGTACCAAAGACACCATTTTTGAATGAATTCGCTTCCGTCATGGTTGTATTTTAAGGACGAAGTTACTTGCGCTATGTAGCGCTTTTGTTTTTTAAAATATTACCTTCTGTGCGGCTGTTTATAAAATCCTGAAAGTAGGCCAGTCGTCGGCTTCCGCCCCCACGCGACTAGCACTGGGGTGTTCGTGGAAAACCCGGACACTCTTTATCCAAATGTTTGTTCCCTTAAGGAGGTGTCCAGCGCAGCGAACGAGGCAATCGGACTATGCGGCTTTATAACTTTCACTTAGCCATAGAAGTCTACAATTTTAAATTTCGACGAAGCCCCTAGAATCCGGAAGGCCGAATTGGGGCGCTATATACGCCTTGATCGGACAAAGCCGATTTATCGCCTAAAGCGGAAAATCTTTAAGGATTTTAGTACCTCTCGAACAGCGACCAGCTCTCGCCACATCATGTCGGTCAGTTTTCGGCTTTCTCTACTGAGGTGCTTGTCCGGAAGAACCGGGACACAATCGCAGTAGTTCTCCCCGTGCTACCTTAGCTGATATAACGGAACGTAAGGCACCAAAACAAGGGAGCCGGGCTATCCCAACTGTAGACCCAAGACATGATTCGGAGTTGATGCATATAGTGCTATAAGTTCGGGGTGCCGCACTATTGAAAGTGTTCGGACTTTTAGTTGCCATATTACGGGGCGTCGTAAGGAGCCCCTGGCAAACTGGCCGTACCAAGGTGTACGGATGCAATACCAAATAAACATTTATAAGAGAAAAATACTCAAATAAGGATAATAAGCTGACGCTATATATAATCTCCATTTGACGAAAAATATGTTTAAGCATATGTTTACAATGGATGCATTAGGCAGAGATAAAAATAGGACTATTTGACATGTCCTATCCAGGGGCAAGCCGTGTGCAGATAGATGAAGCAGGTATAATGATCATAAATAGATTCCACCTGGGTATTTCCTTCTACGCACAACGTCTGTTGCCTCCGTGGGTGTTCCTTCCATATGAGTCCGACAATTCGGCTCTTCTGAGGATGCTGCACTAACGTGGTGTCCTGAAAGGTAAAAGGGAAAGAGTATGCAGGTTTTTAGCGGTTACCGGCATTGTCGACCGAGTCGTTGATGCGCCTCCGCCTATGCCCAAGGTATCTTGAGTGCGTAATTGTGTACGCGTGGCACGAATGCTACTTTGGAGGGGCTTAAGCAGAGGCCGGACTGCTAATCATGATCTTGACCTTCGTGTTGATCCTGCTGCGGGGTGCTCCGGACTTGTTTGATAGTGCTCGAAGTCGTCGCCAGATTGGTTTGTCGGAGGAGGCCGCATTGTACTTCTGCCGCGAGGGCTGCCGTATGCTCTTCTGTTCGAAGGGAGCGGTCCATATTTCCGTTGACAGTGATGACCCCGCGCGGTCCCGGCATCTTGAGCTTGAGATATGCATAGTGTGGCACCGCATTGAATCTTGCTAAAGCGGTTCGTCCGAGCAGTGCGTGGTAGCCACTGTGGAAAGGGACGATGTCGAAGATCAACTCTTCGCTCCTGAAGTTGTCTGGGGATACGAAGACCAATTACAATGTTATAGAACCCGTGCAGCGGGCCTCTACTCCAGGAATAACACCTTTAAAGGTGGTTTTGGTGGGCTTGATCCTTGAAGGATCAATGCCGATCTTGCGCACTGTGTCCTGATAAAGTAGGTTCAGGCTGTTGCCACCGTCCATAAGGACACGCGTGAGGTGGAATCCGTCGATGATTGGGTCTAAGACCAATGCGGCTGAGCCGCCGTGATGGATGCTGGTAGGGTGATCCGTACTGTCAAAGGTGATCGGACAAGCTGACCATAGGTTGAACTTGGGGGCGACTGGCTCCATCGCAAAGACGTCCCGTACTGCCCGCTTCCGTTCCCGCTTGGGGATGTGGGTGGCGTAGATCATATTGACCGTTTTCGCCTGGGGGGAAATTTCTTCTGCCCCCCCATATTCGGATGCCAAGGCTCATCATCATCGTCGCTGTGCAGCCCCTTGTCCTTGTTTTCATCGTTTATCTTGCCGGCCTGTTTGAACACCAGCAGTCTCTATTGGTATGGTTGGCTGGTTTGTCCGGTGTGCCATGAATTTGGCACGAGCGCTCTAGTATGCGGTCCAGACTAGACCTGTCCCTGATTATTTCTTTTGAACGCCTTTTTCCGCTGTCCAGATTTAGGTACGCTGAATCCGGCGTTGACTGCCATGTCTTCCGTCCTGTCGCCGTTATTCCATCTCTTATGTCTGTTGCGTCGTGGCTTGCCATTAGCATCGCGGCCGTCCGGAGTGTAGGAATGTGGCATGGTGCTGCTACGAGCCAACCAGCTATCCTCACCCGCACAAAAACGGGTCATTAGGGTTGTGAGAGCTCCCATAGACTTGGGTTTTTCCTGGCCGAGGTGTCGAGCGAGCCACTCGTCACGGATATTATGCTTAAAAGCCGCCAGGGCTTCGGCGTCCGGACAGTCGACTATTTGGTTCTTTTTAGTGAGGAACCGAGTCCAGAGTTTCCAGGCTGACTCTCTGGGCTGTTGAGTAATGTGGCTCAGGTCATCAGCGTCCGGTGGTCGCACATATGTGCCCTGGAAGTTGTCAAGGAATGCATCTTCCAGGTTTTCCCAACTGCCAATGGAATTTGCTGGCAGGCTGTTTAACCAGTGCCGGGCTGGTCCTTTGAGCTTAAGGGGGAGATACTTGATGGCGTGTAGATCATCTCCGCGGGCCATGTGAATGTGGAGAAGGAAATCTTCGATCCATACTGCGTGGTCTGTTGTGCCATCGTATGATTCGATGTTTACGGGTTTAAACCCTTCTGGGAATTCATGATCCATTACTTCGTCCGTGAAGCAGAGGGGGTGTGCGGCGCCTCTGTGCCGGGCTATGTGGCTACGCAGGTCGGATTGGTCTAGGTTGCTATGTTCGGCCCGGTCGGATTTGTTGATGATGTATCTGGCGTGACGGTCATCGTCGCGCGTTGGGGTGCGCCCCCTCGATCCGTAGATCGATCTTGGCTGTCCTGCTTTATTGTCCAGAATATCTTGCAGGTCGTGCCTATTGTCCTGAGCTGTAATGTATCGGCGTGGGGGTGCGGGCTGGTATCCGGTTTGTCCCGGCCACGGGGTGGCCGGTCAGCCGTTTGGCGTTCGAGTCCATATTCCTCGGCTGCCAGGACTTCAGTTCATCTATCTGTGAGCAGGTCTTGATCAACTTGTAGTTGCTGTTGCTTCTTCTTCAGGCTCCTTGCAGTGGCTATAAGCCTCCACTTGAAGCGCTCTTGCTCCACGGGATCCTCAGGTACGCCGAACTCATCGTCGCCGAGGCTGATCTCGTCTTCGGAGGGGGGCATGTAATTGTCCTCCTCCGGGTATGCGTCTGTCGCCTGTTCTTCTGGGGTGACCTGCTCATCTTCCTGTTCGGCCTACTCAAAGGCAGGTTGATCAGGGTCATATTCTTCTTCAGCGCCATCCGGATTATTTTCGCCTCCGGGGCCGGTGTTGCTATGGCGGGGCTTGGAGCGGCACCGATGACGCCCATTCTTTGATTTTCTTCCCGAGGGGTTGTCCTTCGTTGCCTCGTCGCCATTAGTTTCCTTCGGAGTGTCCACCATATATATATCATATGAGGAGGTGGCCGTCCACCGCCCGGTGAGTGGTGGCTCCTGTGATTCTCCTACATCGTCGTCCATACCGTCGGTATCTTCGGAGTTGAAGTCAAGCACGTCGGTTAGATCATCGATCTTGGCAATGAAGTGGCTGGTGGGTGGGCAACGAATTCCATCGTTTTCTGCTTCCCACTCGAGCCAGACATAGTTCGGCCCGGAGTCTCCTGACAAGGAGAGAGACTTCAATAAGTCCAGCATGTCGCCAAAGGGCGAGTGCTGAAAAACGTCTGCCGCGGTGAACTCCATCACCGGAGCCCAACCAGGATCGGCGGGCTCGGGGGCGCGCGGACTGGAACCTGCGTCCGGATATGAATCCGGGGGTCCGGAGTCACAGGTTCCCTTAGAGGTGAAACCTGTGTTCGGCTCCATCGCCGATGAAGGTATGGCCTGCGGGGCGGGGTCCAGCCCTCCGTCCTTAGGTGAAGCAACCTGTTCCGGATTTAAATCCGAGGCTTCTGCCGGGACGATATCCTGAGCGACGTCTGACAGCAGGTCTAAGCCATGCTCATCACGACTGTTCGACGCTTCTGGCGCTGGCCCGAATCCATCGAAGATCAAGTCTCCGCAGATATCCACTGTGTAGTTCAGGTTTCCGAACCTTATTTGATGACCGGGTGCATAACTATCGATCTGCTCCAAGTGGCCAAGTGAATTGGCCCGCAGCGCGAAGCCGCCGAACACGAAGATCTGTCCGGGAAGGAAAGCCTCACCCTGGACAGCGTCGTTAATGACGATTGAAGGAGCCATCGAGCCTGACAGCGACGTCACAGAGGAACTCTCAATGAAAGCACCAATGTCGGTGTCAAAACCGGTGGATCTCGGGTAGGGGGTCCCGATCTGTGCGTCAAGGCTGATGATAACAAGAAGTAAGGGACACAGATGTTTACCCAGGTTCGGGCCCTCTCGATGGAGGTAAAACCCTACTTCCTGCTTGATTAATATTGATGATATGGGTAGTACAAGAGTAGATCTACCACGAGATCGTAGAGGCTAAACCCTAGGAGCTAGCCTATGATGGTATGAATGTAATTGTGATCGGCCTTCTAAGGACCAACCTCTCCGGTTTATATAGACACCGGAGAGGGCTAGGGTTTACATGGAGTCGGTTACAAGGAAGGAAATATAATATCCGGATCGCCAAGCTTGCCTTCCACGCCAAGGAAAGTCCCATCCGGACACGAGCCGAAGTCTTCAGTCTTGTATCGTCACGCTTCAATAGTCCGGATGTTGTACACAGTCCGGCTCTCCGGATACCCCCTTATCCAGGACTCCCTCAATGGCAGCGGCTTATGGTTAGGGTTCAGGGGCGTGGGCGGCTGGGCTGGCGGGTCGCCGGGGTCGCGGCTTATAAGGGCCGGCCCGAAGTCGGGTTCCTTAAAAAAACATAATTTCGACGTGCAGAAAAAGAAAGAAAAGAAATACCAAACGGACTCCAAAAATCCCGAAATAAATTTTCCCCGTCCTCTAAAAATAAGCCGAAAAAGGTGAACATTTATTTGGGCCTAAAATGCAATTTTGAAAAACGCGTATTTTTCCTAATTCAAATAAAATGGCGATAAAACTCCGAAATAAAATCTTATTTGATTTTATTATTAAATCTCCAATATTTCTTTATTTTGGGAAAGTTATTTTATTCCCTCTCTCTTATTTTTATGAAATAAATATATGAAGATAAAATAATTCAAATCAAAAGGTCCTCTTTTCAAAATTTGAGAAAAACTCAAATATGAAAATAACGAAATCCCCAACTCTCTCCGTGGGTCCTTGAGTTGCGTAGAATTTCTAGGATCAAGCCAAATGCAACAAAATATGATATGCAATGATGATCTAATGTATAACATTCCAAATTGAAAATTTGGGATGTTACACCGCTGCCATGGGAGGGTAGGACAAAAGATGTCATGCAAGTTCTTTTCCATAAGCATGTATGACTATATTCGGAATACATGCCTACATTACATTGATGAACTGGAGCTAATTCTGTGTCACCCTATGTTATAACTTTTACATGAGGAATTGCATCCGACATAATTATCCATCACTGATCCAATGCCTACGAGCTTTTCACATGTTGTGCTTTGCTTATTTACTTTACCATTGCTACTGTTACAATTACTACAAAACTACTACCGTTACTTTTATCACTGTTACCATTACTATCATACTACTTTGATACTAAATACTTTGCTACAGATACTAAGTTATCTAGGTGTGGTTGAATTGACAACCTCAACTGCTAATACTTGAGAATATTCTTTGGCTTCCCTTGTGTCGAATCAATAAATTTGGGTTGAATACTCTACCCTCGAAAACTGTTGCGATCCCCTATACTTGTGGCTTATCAAGACTATTTTCTGGCGCCGTTGCCGGGGAGCATAGCTCTATTCTTTGAGTCACTTGGGATTTATATCTGCTGATCACTATGAGGAACTTGAAAGACAAAAAGAACTAAGATTTTTCCCTCAACTACGAGGGGAGGTAAGGAACTGCCATCTAGCTCTGCACTAGATTCTCCTTCGGTTTTGAGTAAGCTTGCGACACCTACACATGCTACTGCTATGAATTTTGATATGTCGCATATTATTGATGATGCCACTTCTGATATGCATGATACTTATGATGAAACTACTTCTGTGCTTGATACTACTTTGCCATTAGGTGAATTTCTAGATGAACAACTTGCTAGGGTTAGAGAGAATTATGAAATTATTGAAGATAGTGATGATGAAGGTTCTCCCCCTAAGTATGAATTTCCTGTTGTTCCAGAGGGTTATGTCATGGATGAAGAAACTACTAGAGCTATTCTTGATTGCAATGATAGATCTGATCTTAAGAAGTTATTAGCTAAATGGAAACAGAAATCTCTAAATGCTAGAATGAAATATGACCATGCTTTTGCTACTTCACCTATCTTTGTTACTGATAAGGATTATGAATTCTCTGTCGATCCTGAGATAATTACGTTGGTTGAATCTCATCCTTTTTATGGCAATGAATCTGAAACTGTTGTGGCACATCTTACTAAGTTGAATGATATAGCCACCCTGTTCACTAACGATGAGAAGTCTCGCTACTATTATATCCTTAAGACATTTCCGTTCTCATTAAAGGGTGATGCTAAAACTTGGTTTAATTCTCTTGATCCTGGTTGTGTGCGTAGTCCCGAGGATATGATTTATTACTTCTCTGCTAAATATTTCTCTGCTCATAAGAAACAAGCTGCCTTGAGGGAAATATATAATTTTGTGCAATTGAAGAAGAGAGTCTCCCACAAGCTTGGGGGAGGCTTCTCCGATCACTTAATGCTTTGCCTGATCATCCTCTTAAGAAAAATGAAATACTTGATATCTTTTATAATGGACTAACCGATGCTTCCAAGGACCACTTGGATAGTTGTGCTGGTTGTGTTTTCAGGGAAAGAACAGTCGATAAAGCTAAATTACTATTGAATAATATGTTGACTAATGAAAATAATTGGACTCTTCCTGAGCCATTGAGCCAACTCCTGAGCCTATTCCTAAACCAACTCCGAAGAAGAGGGGTGTTCTATTTCTCAGTCCTGAAGATATGCAAGAGGCAAAGAAATCAATGAAAGAAAAAGGTATTAAAGCTGAAGATGTTAAGAATTTACCTCCTGTTGAAGAAATACATGGTCTTAATGTACCACCTATTGAAGAAACACATGGTCTTGATAACCCGACACAAGTAGTAAAGGTAAATTCTCTCTATAGATATGATAGAGTTGAAATCCCCTCGACTAAGTTTCCTAGCCAATGTTTAGATGAATTTGATGACTTTATGGCTAGCCAAGAAAATTTCAATGCTTATGTTGGTAGAGAATTAAAGAGTAATGCTTACATGATTGGCTGCTTGAGTGCTTATATGGCTAGAGTTAAAGGTGACCTTAAACTCATTAGCAAATATGCTTCTATGGTTACCACTCAAGCAGAACAAGTACTTAAAGCTCAAAGTGATTTGCTCGATGAATAAAATAATAAACATGACTTTGCTGTTAAAATGGCTACTAGAACTGGTAGAATGACTCAGGAACCTTTGTATACTGAAGGCCACCATAAAATAATTGAGCAAGATTCTCAGAGAAATAATTTAGATGCACCTAGTCCTTCTAAGAAGAAGAAAAAGAAAAATGATAGGACTTTGCATGCTTCTAGTGAACCTATTGTAGACACACCTGAGAATCCTAATGATATTTCTATTTCTGATGCTGAAACACAATCTGGTGATGAACATGAACCTAGTGATAATGTTAATGATAATGTTCATGTTGATACTCAACCTAGCAATAATAATGATGTAGAGATTGAACCTGCTGTTAATCTTGATAACCCACAATCAAAAAATCAATGTTATGATAAGAGAGACTTTGTTGCTAGGAAGCACGACAAAGAAAGAGAACCATGGGTTCATAAACCCATGCCTTTTCCTCCTAAACCATCCAAGAAAAAGTATGATGAGGATTTTGAGCGCATATCTTCTTACGTATGCGCTTAACTGATATGCTTAAAGTAAAACCTTATGCTAAATACATGAAGGATATCATTACAAATAAAAGAAAGATACCGGAAGCTGAAATTTCCACCATGCTTGCTAATTACACTTTTAAAGGTGGAATACCAAAGAAACTTGGAGATCCCGGGGTACCAACTATACCATGCTCCATTAAAAGAAACTATGTTAAAACTGCTTTATGTGATCTTGGAGCTGGTGTTAGTGTTATGCCTCTCTCTTTATATCGTAGACTTGAATTGAATAAGTTGACACCTACTGAAATATCTTTGCAAATGGCTGATAAATCAACTGCTATACCTATCAGTATTTGTGAGGATGTGCCTGTTGTGGTTGCAAACGTCACTATTTTAACGGACTTTGTTATTCTTGATATTCTCGAGGACGATAGTATCTCGATTATCCTTGGTAGACCCTTTTTGAATACCACAGGGGCTGTTATTGATTGCAACAAAGGCAATGTCACTTTCCATGTTAATGGTAATGAGCATACGATACACTTTCCGAGGAAACAACCTCAAGTTCATAGCATCAATTCTATTGGAAAAAGTCCAATTATTGTTATTGGAGGTTTTGAATTTCCTATTCCTACTGTCAAGAAGAAATATGATATTCTTATTATTGGGGATGTTCACATCCCCGTTGAGGTAACCTAGTGTTATTCGAAATTTCTCCGGTTCCATGTTATTCGGAATAAGTTTGTTAACAAGACTTGATCAACCTTGTTAGTGGATTCCTTTTGATGATCATGAGATGGATGAAACTAGAAGGCACAACCTTCTGTACCCTCTTTTTACTTTCTATTATTTAGAATAAATAAAGCAAAAATAGTATTTTCTGTCTGTTTTCTGAATTATCCATGCAATAAAAAATATCCCAAAAATAAAAGTTCTCCAAATGCCCTGCCAATTTAGTATGATTTTTTCTGGAATATTTGAGGATTTTAGGTACTGAGAACACAACAGGGGGGCAAGCACCTGGCCACGAGGGTCCAGGGCGCGCCCACCCTGACAGGGCACGCCCCCTGCCTCAGGGGCCCATGGTGGCCCCCCTCCACTTATTCCTGCACCCACACACTTCTTCTTCCTCCCAAAAAATCACCATCCAGCTCAAGCACGAGTTTTAGCTCATTTTGCTGCGATTTTCGATCTCCTTGCTCAAAGCTCCATTCACAAAACTGCTTTGGGAGATTGTTCCTTGGTATGTGACTCCTCCAATGGTCCAATTAGTTTTTGTTCTAGTGCTTTATTCATTGCAAATTGTTGCTGCCTAGGTGACCCTGTTCTTGAGCTTGCATGTCAAATTTATGAGGTCCCAAGTAATTCTAATGCATGATATGGACTCTAGGTACTTGTGGGAGTAGTTGCTATCAGTTTTATTGAGTTTGATTCACTTTTATTTTGAGTTACTAAAAATTTCAGAAATTTTCAGAAAATGATGAAGAGATTTTTGAGGGGCTCTTCTAGCCAAGGCTCCAAGGAACAAGCTAAGGAGAAAGAAAAGGCCAAGTATAATCTTCCTCACGTAGCGGAAGTACGGCTGTGTGAATGGCCTTGTGATGATTTCGTAAGAGCAGCCGGAATTTATGAAGACTTCTATTCTTTGGCTGATAATGCGGGCCTCACCGACTTCCTCCACGACCGGATCGAACAGTATCTCTTACTCACCAATACTTTCGTGCAAAACTTCTACTATTATCCTAAGAGTGCACCTCCTTCAGTAGCTTTTCATTTATATGATCAGGCTAGGGAGATGTCATTACGTAATTTTTGCACGGTTTGCAGAATACCCTTCGTGGGTAGTTTAGATGAACCACATTGTAAAGATGTGGATGGTTTTATTGATACTATTACTGTAGGGGAATCGAGGAAGATTTGCGATGCAAGAATCACTGGCATACATTTTCCTGTTTTACGCTACTTTGCCATATTTGCTAGCCGATGTTTAATTGGTTTTCAGGACCCCGACTCAATGGCACACCGATCTAGTATGTAACACCTCATATCACTTTGCGGCCTCACGCACGGTATTCCCACGGGTGTCGCCTTACCAGGCCCGGGACCGTTTGCGCCTTTTGGCTCACGTATGTGATAGTGTCGCTAGCATCCATATGACAAGGAGCCCGGGCTAACATGGCTAGTCGTGAACCCAAAGTGGCACTAACTTACAAGGACATGCATACATGACCCAACAACGAACGTGTCGGCATCAGCGAGTGAATCCGGGCTGTAGCAACTGGGCTAGCAGGACTCCGGTAAACCGGGCTGTAGCAGGCTAACAGGACTCTGGTAGACACCGCGTGACATTTCCCCGAAGGGACAGACACAGGAAGGAAGAAGGACACATGCCAGCCAGCCTAAGTGTTCCGGAGCAGTAGCAAGCTACCAAGGCTCAGTGGAAGCACTAGGAGACATTTCCCGGTAAGAGAGGCTAACAAGATAAACAACTAGATAGTCAGATCCCACACATACCAAGCATTTCAATAACATACACACAATATGCTCGATATGTGCAAATACAACATGGCATCACAACATGACTCTACAACTCGATTATTTTATTCAATAGGCTCCGAGGAGCGAGATATTACAAACATGGGTCTCATGACCCAACATTTAGAGCACACAAATCAAAGCACAAGAGGAAGCTTAACATGTCTGAGTATAGACAACTATAAATGAAAAAGGCTGAGAGGCCTGACTAACTACTAGATCCTGCCGAGGGCTCAAGATCGTAGCTGAGGTAACAAGCTAAATGTCGAAGTCCATGTGGAACTACTAGTAAGACTGAAGTCTCTCTGCAAAAACATAAAATAGGCAAAAGTGAGTACAAATGTACACAGCAAGACTTACATCAGAACTAACTACATATGCATCATTATGAACAAAGGGGGTGGTGGGGTTTAACTGCAGCAAGCCAGCTTTGACTCAATGGCTATCCTAAACTACGACTGCAAGTAACTCTTTTGAGGTGGCGCACACGAGTCCACATATTCTCCATATCAATACACCACTATGGATCCGCTCCCGTCTACCTACGAGAACACCATCCATAGCACTCACGCTTATCTTGCGCATTTTAGAGTATCCACTTTCACTTGTCTATGAACTGTACAGGCAACCCAGAAGTCCTTTACCGCAGACATGGCTATTCGAATATATCATATTAACCCTGCAGGGGTGTACTTCTTCACACACCTCTCGCCACTTACCACCATGTACACGTCGTGTATCTCGGCAACCTTCAAGCGGAAGCCTGGCGAGGGAGTCGGCCACGACCTGACTAACCACACCAGTCTCTCGTCCAGGTTTATCGCCTATTCGGGTTCCATCCGCAAGGAGATCCGGCCGGGGTGTCGCTCACGGCCCCAAACGATGTGAGCAGGGTTCCCAAGCCCACCATCCGGGTGCCACTTGGTACACCGTGCCACTGTGCCTAGTCTGTCCCAAGCCCACCTGTACCGGGTGCCACTTGGTAGACTACTAACACTACCTACAAACACCATAAACTAGTTGCAACTCCTGGACAGAGATCAAGTTGATTAATAAGTTGAGAGAGCTTGGAGTGCCCGGAGCCCAATGTGTGGTAGTAACTGTTCATGAATCACAAACACAGAACTCAGTTCCTAAGGACGGCTTCAATGAGACAACCCACCATGTACTCCTACATGGCCTCCCACCGCTACCTTTACCAAATCGTGTTCACACACTTAGCTCACACACAATAGGACATGTTTACACACCTCCAATTCATCCTCGATGAATCAGACCTGACACAACTCTAAGCAATAGCAGGCATGACAAACAAGCATGAATGAGTAGGCACATCAGGGCTCAAACAACTCCTACTCATGCTAGTGGGTTTCATCTATTTACTGTGGAAATGACAGGTCATGCAGAGGATAAAGGGGTTCAGCTACCGCAGCAAGTAACATATGAATCATTGTTGTCCTAATGCAGTAAAAGAGAGCAGGAGCGAGAGAGTGGGATTGTATCGGAATGAACAAGGGGGTTTTGCTTGCCTGGCACTTCTGAAGATAGTATAGTTCTTCATTGGTGTCATTGATCACATCGTCGAAACGCGTCTATCGAGAGGGAGCAATTACTGGCAACTGAGAAAGCAACACAATCAATGCAATGCACAATATGATGCATGATCATGACATGGCAATATGATGTGATCTGAGCTAATGCAACTAGCAACAGGTTAAATGAAGTTGGTTTGAACCTTAGGTTCAAATTCAAACTCCATATGTGAAGGTTTAAATGCCATTATATGATTTAGCCTAAACAGTAGTCATAAGTTGTCCTAACATGCATGAAAATGGTACAGATGGATAGATTGGATTGTTCTGATAATTTTTCATATATAAATTATTTCATTTGGAGTTACGGTTGAATTTCTATGATTTTTAGAAGTTTAGGACATTTTGTGGATTTCCTGATTTATTTTAAATCCAGAAAATCATTTACTACGTCAGCATTGCGTCATGCTGACCTCAACAGGTCAACAGACCCGGTCCAGGTCAAACCTGACGCGTGGGTCCTGCATGTCAGTGACTAACTAAACTAACCTAGTTTAATTAGCACTAACCTAGGTTAAGCTAACTTAGTTTAAACCTAAACTAGATTAGTTAGCCGGGCGGGGCCCGCATGTCATGGACCCAGGGGAGGTCAACCCCCTGGTCAACTAAGGCTAACTCGCCGACGGCTCGACGCCGGCGATGATAGGTGCGGCGGAGGGGCTCGGGTTTGCTCTCCCGGCGCCCAAATGAGCGGCGGAGAGCACCCACGGGGAGCCGAAGCTCGCCCGCATCTAGCGCAGCAAGCAGCAGCGGCTAGGGAGGCTGGAGCTCGTCGGAAACTAGCTCGGGGCGGCGGCCGGTGATCGGGCGCAAGTGGCGCGGTGGCTACGGTGCACAGAGAGGGGTAGGACGGGCAGCAGCTCACGGTGATCTTCTTGGAGTGGACGGCGAGCTCAGGGAGGGCCTAAGGCACTCGGGGCGTCGAGGGGGATCTCCAGCGACGGCGGTCGGGGACGAGCTCGGTGAGGGCAGAGGGGCGCGCCCGGCGTCGAGTGGCGGAGCGAGGAGGTCGAGGACGTCTAGGCGGAGCTCATGGACTCGTCAGAGGGGCGAGGGAATGGCTCTGGGCACGGTAGCGGCGACGGCAACGACGGTGGTGCTCGGTCGCGAGAGGGAGGGAGAGCAGAGAAGGGGAGAAGCACGGGAGAGAGTGAGAGCGGTCGAGGGGGGTGCGTGGCATCCTTAGGGCGACGGGGAGACAAGCAGAGAGGCAGGAGGTGGCCTGGGCGTGTGGCCGCGCGCTCCGGCCATGCGCATGCATCCTACTGTCTGAGGAGGAAGACGACAGGGATGGATGCGGTGGTGGGCTGGGTTGCTACAGTAGAAGGCCAGGTAAGCGGGCTCAGGTAAGTTTCTGTCTTTCTATTTATTTCTGTTCTGGTTGCAATTTGTTTGAATTTGGTTTTCAAAACCAAACTATTTTATATCCTCCTGGAAATCCCTATGTGGTCTGTTAGGATATATTTAGAGCCACCCATAGGTTTCCAGAATTATTGGACCTGTAATTCTTTTATAGAAGAATTAAATCCAATTCAAATATTTATTAATTTAAATCCAAATGACCAAAACAATTCCTCAAAAATGTTCTATATTTTTGGTTTGGATCAAAACCCTTCCCAAAATTATCAAACACCATTGAAGACCATTTTGGAAACTTTGGATGCATTTTCCAGTGTTATTTGCCCTTCTTTTATTTAAATGTTTTGAGGCTTTCAAATTTCCTCAATTCAGGTTTCAAAGATTTAAACATGATGCAAGCAAGATGCAAACACTAGGCAGCACCAGAAGCTAGGGATGTGACAACTCACCCCCACTAAGCAAAAATCTCGTCCCGAGATTCAAGCGTAGGGTAAGATGAAGGGGGAACGCAAACTAACACAATCTTCACGATCCAGGTTGCACTTCATAGGGGCGTTGATTCGATCACCATCTTTGGCTCGATGTCTTCCTCTGAGAACTCCAACTAACATGACAAGAAGAGGAAAGGAAAACTCCAGAAGAATCGATCTTCTCAAAGACCGAACAACTCAGGATCAACTCATGGGATGAGACATAGCAACATCTCTCAAGCCGAGACACAAAGCACACATCTAGAGGGATGGAGTGGAATAGATGACGAGGATTCACTAGATAGAAAACAAGTCCACACTTAAGAAGGTGTTGAATGGTTGTCAACGTAGCGAGGAGTTGAGTTGCCATGATACCATAACAGGGCACCTTAGGGAAGGTGACTCGTAGGAATATCCCTTAAGTGGCAAGAAGAATTACCTTTGATTCAGAGATCATTGAAACTCTTTATACTAGCCTAAGGCAATTCTCGAGCGATCGTTTGGAGGGGTTCGGTAGAATGGCATACCCGGATTAGAATGGATGATGTGGATTACCTTGTTGAAAACAACACAAGGAATGATTTTGCTAGCGCGTGCTCTCAAGAACTTGAGAAATTCCATAATCATCATAGTTCTACCAACATCTATGAAAATAATGTTAATACAACTACATACTACCATGATGAATAACGATGGAGGATGCAGATGGAAAGGAAGACAACACTTTCTCAGATTTCACCCTAGCAATGCCAAGGAAACAAAATCTGGATGATCGACCGAGAGACATTTAGCACTCCGCTTCTAATGTTCTCCTTGATGTACTAGATACCACGGTCAATGCTTAAAAGCATCAACATGACCATTAAGTAAAGGTCGGATTTCAGAAGCACAAAAATCCATAAGGAATAACTACGGAAGTAGATCCTGCGAGATCCTTATGGGGATGTGACCAACTTCCTCAATCAAGATACTACAATAATAGGTCTTTCGGTTGGGTGTGTTGGCCACGACATCCACTTTACCGGTTACAGAGAGACCAATATTACGGTTCTTGGAATAGTTCCAACCATCATATCTGCCTGAGATTCAGATCTGGTTGGTGTCAGGATATTCCAGACAACATGTCTAGAAAAGAAAGGTTGCAACACAAGTCGACAAGATGACGTTGCGAGATTCTCGGGAGATGAACTACGATAGCAAGCTCCAAAACATGAGCTGGTTCTGCTACATGCATGTGAACATGATGTCCAAGACAAACATGACCACATAGTAGTCTTATGATAAAACACAACCATCATTGGGGATATCGAAGTCCTTACATAAGTCATATGATTAGCTCTTATGAAGAAACTTCTTCTCCTTGAACAATTCAATCAGTGGCTTGGTGTGCTAGGGACACATATAGAATGGAGGTAGCGAGCCTATCAAACCATAGCATACTTCGCACATGCATGACTGACTTGAGATGGTTCTAGAGGAGGCAACATTGACTTTCTCGAATTCATGGCGGCAACTTGCATCAAATGCACATGAATTAGAGGAGGTCACTTCCTTCATCCGGACATATGCTCCATGAGCGGGTCATGAAGATAATGCCTATAAAAGTTTCCAATACTAGCTGGATGTTCAACACAATCATGGAGAAGATAAAAATGTTGCTGATAGGCTCAACAACAATTCATCCAGGTTTCCATGAAGATGGAATCCCATAATTGTGTGAACAAGTGATAGCATTGGTCAGACCCAAAAGATATAATGGTGTATGCTCGAAGAAACAACCACGAGTAAGACAACATTATGAATATCGTTGGTTCTGATTTGATTTGAGGATAGCCCATACTCGAATCAAAGATTGGATAAGATGATAGGTCCATTAACTGATCATGAGGGTCAATCAATGAAAATACCATCTTTCTTCAACACACATACAAGATATCCCTTAAAATGAACTAAGTCGGACAAGCTTTTATCTTCCAACTCTCCAAGTTGTTGTTTAGCTTAACCAACTAGCTCAGGGGTATCCTGCACAGATTCTTGGAGAAGCTTGGTTTACAAGAAATCAACTTGATCACGAGCTCAACGCATTGGTCAGGGGGACAACCCGGTGATACTTCCGGGAAGATAATCAGAAAATCACGAGCCACCAATATGCTACTAAGCTCGAGAATAATCTTGCTTCTCAGGCAAGACGATATGATCAAATAACCAAGGAATTGGCATAGCCCTAACTCATTGATCGAGAGGTGCACCAGAAATAAGGACTAGGTAGCACGATCTATCTTAGAATGATGATTCAGGAACCAACATGCTAAGAATGAAACTATTGTCCTTTAACTACCAAGCAACGAAGTTGCTAGGAGTATAGATTTCACACATCACGGTTCACTTGTCGGCATTCCGGTTGCAACAACACGGAAGCCGAGAAATGAATAATGAGGGCGAGAAGTATTACTGCGTCAAGAATTCATAAGAGATAGTGCAATTCTCATGACGATCCTGACGTAAAGAGGGTAACACTTCAGGGTAGAAGGGATCAAAAGCTTGATTGCATTTTGATCTACGGAATACAATTGCTTTGACCCAATCCTGGATATGGATGAGGTACTGGAGTTTGTTTCTCCTAGTCATTCCAGAATAGAATGGCTTGGCGGACCACAGGAGTAATATGCATCGATGAACAAATGCCCGCATACTCTTGACTATCAATTGATAGACGAGGGTCGGAAGACAACTAAAATGGGACAACCCAAAAGAACATATGATTTTCTGAGTTGTGGATGCATGGATTAGCATGTCGAACAAAGTTCAACAGGTTTCTTCCCGATAACCCATGCAGAAAGGTAGAGGTGGCAGAGTAACAATATAGAATCGAGAACTCATCAAGAGCACTCTGGTTGTGATCTTTCGGTTCAACGAGGAACTTCTGCCATAAATAGTTCATGGTATTGGAAGAAGGAAATACCATGGACCTTGAGGACTATCGCAAAGGTTACTAATTTCCTGATGGAGCTAGCAAGCACTATCAACATGAAGCAAGTAGGGTGAATCTCGGGTTCAACAACCCAGGAGTAGAATAACTACTACTAAGTGGCATCACGGGATGCTTTCGAGAATGATGGCCAGAATCATCACACTGGGAACACAGAGCATGGCTGGATTACTAGGTGATACTCTAGACACCTAGGGTCATAATAATAGCTCCAACATAAATGTTGAGGCAATGAAATACCTCAACACACTAGTTAGTGTGGTTGATCTGGCACAAAGGATCTTCAGAACGGTAAAAAGAATTTGCAAATGCATCAGAATATTAGAAAACCTGGGATGACTCAGACAGCATAACGGTTGTAAATGCTCGAGAAAGGTTTGAGACAACCTACAAAGTGGTGGCATAACCACTCGATCATCATAATAACAAGGTTCTGGGATCAACTATGAACACACAAAGGTAGTAGAAACTGAATTGAGGATTAAATTCAACAATCATATAAGTCTACGGATTAGTAACATGTGATCCTGGTAGAAAGAAGAGAAAGCCTAGTTTCTTAACCCCGTAGGAAAGACAGGATGACTCGGATCAGAGGGCATGAGGTATAAGGAGTAAAAAGAGCCTTACGTTCCATCCCACAATCAATTCCCTTATATAACTAAAGAATTTCTAGACTCAACTTCGACCAGTTTGGCTTGGTAATCCTACAGGCAGTCAAGCTCTGATACCAAAGCTGTCAGGACCCTGACTCAATGGCACACTGATCTAGCATGTAACACCTCATATCACTTCGCGGCCTCACGCACGGTATTCCCACGAGTGTCGCCTTACCAGGCCCGGGACCGTTTGCGCCTTTTGGCTCACGTATGTGATAGTGTCGCTAGCATCCATATGACAAGGGGCCCGGGCTGACATGGCTAGTCGTGAACCCAAAGTGGCACTAACTTACAGGGACAAGCATACATGACCCAACAACGAACGTGTCGGTCATCAGCGAGTGAATCCGGGCTGTAGCAACTGGGCTAGCAGGACTCCGGTAAACCGGGCTGTAGCAGGCTAACAGGACTCTGGTAGACACCGCGTGACATTTCCCTGAAGGGACAGACACTGGAACGAAGAAGGACACATGCCGGCCAGCCTAAGTGTTCCGGAGCAGTAGCAAGCTACCAAGGCTCAGTGGAAGCACTAGGAGACATTTCCCGGTAAGAGAGGCTAACAAGGATAAACAACTGGATAGTCAGATCCCACACATACCAATCATTTCAATAACATACACACAATATATTCGATATGTGCAAATACAACATGGCATCACAACATGACTCTACAACTCGAGTATTTTATTCAATAGGCTCCGAGGAGCGAGATATTACAAACATGGGTCTCATGACCCAACATTCAGAGCACACAAATCAAAGCACAAGCGGAAGCTTAACATGTCAGAGTACAGACAACTATAAATGAAAAAGGCTGAGAAGCCTGACTAACTACTAGATCATGCCGAGGGCTCAAGATCGTAGCTGAGGTAACAAGCTAAATGTCGAAGTCCACGTGGAACTACTAGCGAGACTGAAGTCTCTCTGCAAAAACATAAAATAGGCAAACATGAGTACAAATGTACCCAGCAAGACTTACATCAGAACTAACTACATATGCATCATTATCAACAAAGGGGGTGGTGGGGTTTAAGTACAGCAAGCCAGCTTTGACTCAGTGGCTATCCTAAACTACGACTGCAAGTAACTCTTTTGAGGTGGCGCACACGAGTCCAGATATTCACCATATCAATACACCACTATGGATACGCTCCCGTCTACCTACAAGAACGCCATCCATAGCACTCACGCTTATCATGCGCATTTTAGAGTATCCACTTTCACTTGTCTATGAACTGTACAGGCAACCCAGAAGTCCTTTACCGTGGACACGGCTATTCGAATAGATCATATTAACCCTGCAGGGGTGTACTTCTTCACACACACTCTCGCCACTTACCACCATGTACACGACGTGTATCTCGGCAACCTTCAAGCGGAAGCCTAGCGAGGGAGTCGGCCACGACGTGACTAACCACACAAGTCTCTCATCCAGGTTTATCGCCTATTCGGGTTCCATCCGCAAGGAGATCTGGCCGGGGTGTCGCTCACGGCCCCAAACTATGTGAGCAGGGTTCCCAAGCCCACCATCCGGGTGCCACTTGGTACACCGTGCCACTGTGCCTAGTCTGCCCAAGCCCACCTGTATCGGGTGCCACTTGGTAGACTACTAACACTACCTACAAACACCAAAAACTAGTTGCAACTCCTAGACAGATATCAAGTTGATTAATAAGTCGAGAGAGCTTGGAGTGCCCGGAGCCTAATGTGTGGTAGTAACTGTTCATGGATCACAAACACAGAACTCAGTTCCTAAGGACGGCTTCAATGAGACAACCCACCATGTACTCCTACATGGCCTCCCACCGCTACCTTTACCAAATCGTGTTCACACACTTAGCTCACACACAGTAGGACATGTTTACACACCTCCAATTCATCCCCGATGAATCAGACCTGACACAACTCTAAGCAATAGCAGGCATGACAAATAAGCATGGATGAGTAGGCACATCAGGGCTCAAACAACTCCTACTCATGCTAGTGGGTTTCCTCTATTTACTGTGGAAATGATAGGTCATGCAGAGGATAAAGGGGTTCAGCTACCGCAACAAGTAACATATGAATCATTGTTATCCTAATGCAGTAAAAGAAAGCAGGAGCGAGAGAGTGGGATTGTATCCGAATGAACAAGGGGGTTTTGCTTGCCTGGCACTTCTGAAGATAGTATAGTTCTTCATTGGTGTCATTGATCACATCGTCGAAACGCGTCTATCGAGAGGGAGCAATTACTGGCAACTGAGAAAGCAACACAATCAATGCAATGCACAATATGATGCATGATCATGACATGGCAATATGATGCGATTTGAGCTAATGCAACTAGCAACAGGTTAAATGAAGTTGGTTTGAACCTTAGGTTCAAATTCAAACTCCATATGTGAAGGTTTAAATGCCATTATATGATTTGGCCTAAACAGTAGTCATAACTTGTTCTAACATGCATGAAAATGGTACAGATGGATAGATTGGACTGTTCTGATAATTTTTCATATATAAATTGTTTCATTTAGAGTTACTGTTGAATTTCTATGATTTTTAGAAGTTTCCTGATTTATTTTAAATCCAGAAAATCATTTACTGCGTCAGCATTGCGTCATGCTGACATCAGCAGGTCAACAGACCCGGTCCAGGTCAAACCTGACGCGTGGGTCCTGCATGTCAGTGACTAACTAAACTAACCTAGTTTAATTAGCACTAACCTAGGTTAAGCTAATTTAGTTTAAACCTAAACTAGATTAGTTAGTCGGGCGGGGCCCACATGTCATGGACCCAGGGGAGGTCAACCCCCTGGTCAACTAAGGCTAACTCACCGGCGGCTCGACGCCGGCGATGATAGGTGCGGCGGAGGGGCTCGGGTTCGCTCTCCCGGCGCCCAAATGAGCGGCGGAGAGCACCCACGGGGAGCGGAAGCTCGCCCGCATCTAGCGCAGCAAGCAGCAACGGCTAGGGAGGCCGGAGCTCGTCGGAAACGAGCTCGGGGCGGTGGCCGGCCATCGGGCGCAAGTGACGCGACGGCTACGGTGCACAGAGAAGAGAACAGAGAGGGGGAGGACGGGCAGCAGCTCACGGCGATCTTCTTGGAGTGGACGGCGAGCTCAGGGAGGGCCTGAGGCACTCGGGGCGTCGAGGGGGATCTCCGGTGACGACGGACGGGGACGAGCTCGGTGAGGGCAGAGGGGCGTGCCCGACGTCGAGTGGCGGAGCGAGGAGGTCGAGGACGTCGAGGCGGAGCTCATGGACTCGTCAGAGGGGCGAGGGAATGGCTCTGGGCGCGGTAGCGGCGGCGGCAGCGATGGTGGTGCTCGGGCGCGAGAGGGAGGGAGAGCAGAGAAGGGGAGAAGCACGGGAGAGAGTGAGAGCGGTCCAAGGGGGTGCGTGGCATCCTCAGGGCGACGGGGAGACAAGCAGAGAGGCAGGAGGTGGCCTGGGCGTGTGCCCGCGCGCTCCGGCCACGCGGCTGCATCCTACTGTCCGAGGAGGAAGACAACATGGATGGCTGCGGTGGTGGGCTGGGCTGCTACAGTAGAAGGCCAGGTAAGTGGGCTCAGGTAAGTTTTTGTCTTTCTATTTATTTCTGTTCTGGTTGCAATTTGTTTGAATTTGGTTTTCAAAACCAAACTATTTTATATCCCCCTGGAAATCCCTATGTGGTCTGTTAGGATATATTTAGAGCCACCCGTAGGTTTCCAGAATTATTGGACCTGTAATTCTTTTATAGAAGAATTAAATCCAATTCAAATATTTATTAATTTAAATCCAAATGACCAAAATAATTCCTCAAAAATGTTCCATATTTTTTGTTTGGATCAAAACCCTTCCCAAAATTATCAAACACCATTGAAGACCATTTTGGAAACTTTGGATGCATTTTCCAAGGTTATTTGCCCTTCTTTTATTTAAATGTTTTGAGGCTTTCAAATTTCCTCAATTCAGGTTTCAAAGATTTAAACATGATGCAAGCAAGATGCAAACACTAGGCAGCACCAGAAGCTAGGGATGTGACATTGGTCGCGGAAACTGTGGAAACCTTAGTGTTCCTGATATTATTATTTTGTTCCATGCCTTATTTCGCGATAACTCTTTTAGTATGGGTGTCGTTATTGCTAAATGATTAATCCTGAACCGTACAAAGGGCCCCATCTTTGGAGGTATCTATGCTGCGCGCCTTGCTAGACATTTTGAAATACCTATTAGGCATTATGAAAAAGAGGAAAAACTGCTGCCCCTTACTTTTCTAGATTATAAGAGCATGGTAGCACATGAGTTTATTGTTAACAATGATGATAATATGCTTCTATACAACCTGCGATTTAATAAGAAACACAATGAGACTATTATCTTGCCTGCGCCCTCTTTGTTTGATTTAACTGCAGGCCATTACATCGCCTTGCCGGTTGATACGTCCATTTTGCATCATGCTTTTATATCAATATTTATTGCATTATGGGCTGTTATTACACACTATGTCTCAATACTTATGGCTATTCTCTCTTATTTTACAAGGTTTACCATGAAGAGGGGGAATGCCGGCAGCTGGAATTCTGGCTGGAAAAGGAGCAAATATTGGAAACCTATTATGCACAGCTCCAAAAATCCTGAAACTCCACGGAAGTCAGTTTTGGAATTAATAAGAATTATTGAGCGAAGAAAATACCAGAGGGGGCCCACACCCTGGCCAGGAGGGTGGGGGGCGCGCCACCCCTACTAGGCGCGCCCCTGTCTCCTGGGCCCCCTGGTGGCCCTCCGGTGCCCATCTTCTGCTATATGAAGGCTTTTACCCTGGAAAAAAAAAATAAGAGGCAAGCTTACGGGACGAAACTCCGTCGCCGCGAGACGGAACCTTGGCGGAACCAATCTAGGGCTCCGACATAGCTGTTCTGCCGGCGAAACTTCCCTCCGGGAGGGGGAAATCATCACCATCGTCATCACCAACGATCCTCTCATCGGGAGGGGGTCATTCTCCATCAACATCTTCACCAACACCATCTCCTCTCAAAACGCTAGTTCATCTCTTGTATCCAATCTTGTATCAAAACCACAAATTGGTACCTGTGGGTTGCTAGTAGTGTTGATTACTCCTTGTAGTTGATGCTAATTGGTTTACTTGGTGGAAGATCATATGTTCAGATCCTTAATGCATATTATTACTCCTCTGATTATGAACATGAATATGCTTTGTGAGTAGTTACGTTTGTTCCCGAGGACATGGGTGAAGTCTTGCTATTAGTACTCATGTGAATTTGGTATTGGTTCGATATTTTGATGAGATGTATGTTGTCTTTCCTCTAGTGGTGTTATGTGAACGTCGACTACGTGACACTTCACCATTATTTGGGCCTAGAGGAAGGCATTCATAAGTAATAAGTAGATGATGGGTTGCTAGAGTGATAGAAGCTTAGACCCTAGTTTATGCGTTGCTTTGTAAGGGGCTGATTTGGATCAATATGTCTAATGATGTGTTTAGGTTTACCTTAATACATCTTTGTAGTTGTGGATGCTTGCAATAGGGGTTAATCATAAGCGGGATGCTTGTCCAAGTAAGGGCAGTACCCAAGCACCGGTCCACCCACATATCAAATTATCAAAGTACCGAACGCGAATCATATGAGCGTGATGAAAACTAGCTTGACGATAATTCCCATGTGTCCTCCGGAGCTCTTTTCTCATTATAAGAAATTGTCCAGGCTTTTCCTTTGCTACAAAAAGGATTGGGCCACCTTGCTGCACTTTATTTACTTTCATTGCTTGTTACTCGTTACAATTTATCTTATCACAAAACTATCTGTTACCTACAATTTAAGTGCTTGCAGAGAAAACCTTAGTGAAAACTGCTTGTCATTTCCTTCCGCCCCTCAAAGGACTACGATAGATCCCCTATACTTGTGGGTCATCAAGACTCTTTTTTGGCGTCGTTGCCGGGGAGTGAAGCACCTTTGGTGAGTGGAACTTGGTAAGGAAACATTTATATAGTGTGCTGAATTTTTCTGTCACTTGTTACTATGGAAACTAATCCTTTGAGGGGCTTGTTCGGGGTTTCTTCACCCCGACCAGAAGTTGCTCCTCAACCTACTGAACCTACCGAAAATATTTACTTTGAGATTCCTTCAGGTATGATAGAGAAACTACTAGCTAATCCCTTTGCAGGAGATGGAACATTGCATCCCGCTTTACACCTTATCTTTGTGGATGAAGTTTGTGGATTATTTAAGCTTGCAGGTCTTCCCTTTATCTTTGAAGGGAGATTCATTGACATGGTATAGGCTTTGTGATGATACAGGATCTTGGAATTATAAACGATTGAAGTTGAATTTCACCAGAAGTTCTATCCTATGCATCTTGTTCATCGTGATCGTAATTACATATATAATTTCTGGCCTCGCGAAGGAGAAAGCATCGCTCAAGATTGGGGGAGGCTTAAGTCAATGTTATATTCATGCCCCAATCATGAGCTCTCAAGAGAAATGATTATTCAAAACTTTTATGCTCGGCTTTCTCCCAATGATCGCACCATGCTTGATACTTCCTGTGTTGGTTCTTATATCCTGAAGACTACTGAATTCAAGTGGGATTTATTGGAAAGAATTAAACGCAACTCTGAAGATTGGGGTTCCGACGATGGTAAGGAGTTAGGTATAATACCTAAATTTGATTGTGTTAAATCTTTTATGGATACCGATGCTTTTCGTGGATTTAGCGCTAAGTACGGACTTGACTCTGAGATAGTAGCTGCTTTTTGTGAATCTTTTTCTACTCACGTTGATCTCCCTAAGGAGAAGTGGTTTAAATATAATCCTCCCATTGAAGTAAAAGTAGTTGCACCTATTACAGTTGAAGAAAAGTCTGTCACTTATAATGATCCTATTGTTCCTACTACTTATGTTGAGAAACCTCCTTTTTCTGTTAGGATAAAGATCATGCTAAAACTTCGACTGTTGTTGTAAGAGTAATACTAGGACTTATACTCCTCCTGAGCAAATCAAAGTTGAACCTAGTATTGCTATGGTTAAAGATCTCTTAGATGATAATTTAGATGGGCATGTTATTTATTTCTGTGGTGAAACTGCTAATATTGTTAGACTAGATGCTAAGATATATAGACCTGTTGTAGGCATGCCTGTTATTTCTGTTAAAATAGGAGATGATTGTTATCATGGCTTATGTGATATGGGTGCTAGTGCTAGTGCAATACCCTATGACTTATATAAAGAAATTATGCATGATATTGCACCCGCTGAAATAGAAGATATTGACGTTACCATTAAGCTTGCTAATAGGGACACCATTAAACCAATTGGGATTGTTAGAGATGTCGAAGTCTTGTGTGGGAAGGTTAAATATCCTGCTGATTTTCTTGTTCTTTGTTCCCCACAAGATGACTTTTGCCCCATTGTTTTTGGTAGAACCTTCTTGAATACTTTTAATGCTAGGATTGATTGTGAAAAGGATATTGTTGCAATTGGCTTAGGGGATATGTCTCATGAGTTTAATTTTGCTAAGTTTCATAGACAACCCGGTGATAAAGAATCACCTAGTAAGGATGAGATTATTGGTCTTGCTTCTATTGCCGTGCCTCCTACTGATCCGTTAGAACAATATCTGCTAGACCATGAAAATGATATGTTTATGAATGAAAGAAGGGAAATAGATGAAGTGTTCACTACTAGGGAAAAGCCTATACACAGAATCTTAGCAGCAGCGCGGTTCAAAAAGGAGCGTTGCTGCTAACTAGTAGTAGCGCGTGTTCTGTAAACTCGCTGCTGATAAGGATTTAGCAGTAGCGCGCTCGGCCTAAAACGCGCTGCTACAAATATCGACCGACGGTGTTCACCTAACTCTAAGTAGCAGTAGCGCGGTCGCAAAAACAACGCTACTGCTAAGTATGTAGTAGTAGCGCGCTTTTCCCGAGATCGCTGCCGGTAAATTTCAAATTGCCACACTTTTTTGTCCCAGTTAGCAGTAGCGCCGCATCCCAAAGCGCGCTGCTACTAAATTCTTAGCAGCAGCGCGTTTTAGGTCCCGCGCTACTGCTAACCCGCACCAACCCAACACCTTTCCCCACCCGTCCCTCCCCTCCCCCTCCTCTTTTCCCTTCCCCCTACCTCCCCCTCCTCTCTTCCCTTCCCCCTACCTCCACCACATGCTCCCACTCTCACTCTTCTTCTTCTCCTCAATACTTCTCCCCCATTACTCTCTCTCTTCTATCCACCTTTCTCTCTCTTCATTACTCCTACATAACTACACCACCTCCATTAATGCATCTCCTTTCTCTTTTTCCTTCCCCCTCCACTAGTTGAAGTTGTCTCCTCCCAAATTAGGTAGCTAGGTAGATGTAGGATTTAG
>NC_041393.1:231746842-231749039 GCF_002162155.2 Triticum dicoccoides
TCTCTTCCCTTCCCCCTACCTCCACCACATGCTCCCACTCTCACTCTTCTTCTTCTCCTCAATACTTCTCCCCCATTACTCTCTCTCTTCTATCCACCTTTCTCTCTCTTCATTACTCCTACATAACTACACCACCTCCATTAATGCATCTCCTTTCTCTTTTTCCTTCCCCCTCCACTAGTAGAAGTTGTCTCCTCCCAAATTAGGTAGCTAGGTAGATGTAGGATTTAGTTAAGTGACCTATTTGCCCCCTAACTAGATCTATCTTTGTCAAGAAGAGCTTTGTGCACTTTTGATCTCCCTACAACATCATCTCCACCGTGTGCTCGATCTTGATCGAGATAGAGGTGATGAAAATTTCATGCTTTTGCAAAATGGAAATATGTTTATGTGTGTGTGATATGTTTGTGGAAATTGTGTGTGTGGCATGAGTTGACGCCGCCAAATTGTGCTTTTGAGTTGCCTATGTTTTGCCGAAATGTCGATTTATTTCCGTTTCGCCGAATTCCGGGCAAACTCTAGATCCATATATGTCCTATTTTTAGGGAAGGTCATGCCAAATTTTTTTATGACTTTGATGCATGCATGCATTTTTATAATCAATTTGTTTATTATTACCGTGCAGAGTTTTCTATATGGCGCAGACCAGCCGCCTGGTGTTAGTGTTGGTTTGCCCGTTAACAAGCACGATGGGAGGCTCAAAGGAGATGGTCACTGCAACGGTCGCAGGGAACTGCACGTGGCATACTCACATCGACGCAGCGACTTTGACAGAGCAAACTTGGTAGTGCTACAACACCTAGACGAGGTAGATCCTTTCGTGGCACTGCACAAAGAAATTATCGCAAAGAAGTATCGTGACCGGGGGGTATGCAGGACGGAAGCCGAAGTTACTAGAGAGCACAACTCCACTTTCCTACATTGGTTCAAAGAGCATATTATCGCTAATCCCCCGGAGGAGGGCTCTAAGGACGGATTGCTCATATACGCCTTAGCACATGGCCCCTCGCCCAACCTCGTAACCTATCAGGCATATGATATCAACGGATACACGTTCTACACGGAGGCAAAAGATATGGACAGTGATGATCAGAACTCAGGGGTGACAATGGAATGCATGACCGGCAGCGACAACGGCACAACTGAACGATTTTATGGAAGGGTCGAGGAGATATGGGAGCTTGACTACTCTGGACTGCACAACACGAAGATGTTCCGTGTCAGATGGGCTAAGAATGTTGAAAGAGAAAGCCGGATGTTCACTACCATGACTATACCCGACGCCAAGAGCGCTACCATGAACGCTATGGCAAAAAACGAGCCATGGGTACATGCTAAGCACGCGACACAATGCTTCTTCATAACTGACCCGCGCAATCCCAGCCGTGTTGTCGTGAGGAGAGGCAAAAGGAACATCATTGGAATGGATGGAGTCGCCAACGAGGAAGACTATGATCAGTACGACAACCCAATGAGGAAAGATGACGATGATGATGAAGTATACGTCAAAAGAAGAATTAATACTACATTACCTAAGAAAAATCGTACTCCATGGAAAAGGCAAAGTCACAATGAGGGGCTCAATTATTCTTCAACGAACAAGAAGGGAAAGAAGCTGACTCAAAAACAAAAATGTTAGCACTGAGGAAACGTATGTTATGGGTCCAATGATGTGTAATATATATATGTTCCTATTTTGTATACACACTTAGCCATTATTATGCATGGGTCCAATGATGTGTAATATATATGTTCCTATTTTGCATACATATTTAACCGTCAAATGATGCAATATATATCGCCCTCCCTTCGTTCACTGCCCTCGGGAAATAAAAGTGGGATAAAATAAAGGAAAAGAAAAAGGAAAACTGGCAGTACCGACGGTAGTAGCAGCGCGTTTTGCATAAACCGCTGCAGCTACTGAATTTAGTAGTAGCGCATTTCTCCTAAACCGCTGCAGCTACTGATGTTAGTAGCAGCGCGTTTTGACATAACGCGCTACTGCTACGTCCACTTAACCCAAAATTCTCACTCGCCCTGCTTCATCCCGCCATTTCCCCCCAAATCCCCACTCTCTCCCCCGTCGCACCGCCGCGCCCGACCCGGCCCCGGCGCTCGCCCCCGACTCCACCGGCGTGACGCTCGCCCCCGTCCCGGCCCTCGACCCCGACCCCGGCGCCGGCGCTAGCCCCCGACC
>NC_041393.1:231749423-231757337 GCF_002162155.2 Triticum dicoccoides
CCCGACCCCGCCGCTCGCCCTCGACCCCGCCGCTTGCCCCCGACTCCGGCGCCGGCGCTCGCCCCCGACCCCGGCGCGCTCGCCCCCGACCCGTCGGCCCTCGCCTCCCTCCTCTCCCCTGCCGGCCGTCGTCGGGCCTGCCTCCTCGCGCCTGCACTCTTTGTAAACCCCCCTCTCTGCTAGGGTTCTTCGGTTATGTTAATTAATTAGGTTATCTATTTAGTTATGAGTTTAGCTAGGTTTCAAAATTAGCTGAATTTATATGCAAATTTGAACTGGACATGTGATATGTGCATATGTCATGTTTGGAAAATGTTCCGAGTGGCCTATGTTACGCCGGAATGTTGATTCATTTCCGTTTCGGTGAATTTCAGGCGCTCGATATGTCCATTTTTTAGCAAAGGTCATGCCGAAATTTCCCGTGAATAAAGGCATGATTTGTGCTACATAGTTGGCATATCGAGTGCTGGCACATAGATTTGTTTTTATGTCATTTCTCATTTATTCATACTTTTAGAAATAAATGAGGCAACTTAATCATAGGAAACATGTCGAACAACGAAGAAACTGGGCCTTCTGACCAAGATGCAGACGAGATGGATTATGAGGGTGAACAAGAGTACCTCGACTATTTGACTGCTAAGCAAGGTTTGCAGGTCGGCCTCGATGATGGTACTGACGCCGACATCGACACCGATGGCGCCGGCACCGATGGCGGCACCAAGACCGGTGGGGAAGGTACCGGCGGGGAAGGTACCGGCGGGGAAGGTACCGGCCCCGATGCCGCTATCGAAAAGAGGAAGCATAAGAAGCAGAGGATACGAAAACCTAACAAACTAGGGATTGGACGACTTGTGATCACAAAGATGGCACCTAGCAAGTTTGAGCCATTAGAGCCGGAAGAACCTCGCAAGTGCTATGGGAACCAAGTAGGATGGATCCTACGGGAATGCGCGAGCATCAACGACGATGACTTAAGGAGTAAAGAACATTTGACGCAGTTGCTCCTAACGAAGTTGCACAAGAGATTCAAGTTCCCCGACCGGGATGATAACATAGAACAACCGTGGGATGATCCGAAGATGAAAAAGATTAACAATCACGCCGTGGGCATGTTCAACAATGATTTTGCCTCCTAGAAAGGGAGGGTGAAACGAGCTATTGAGGCTGATGAACCCCTGTCCAAGATTCTGGAGGAAAATCCGACACTTACGGAAGAGGAGTTCAAAAAGTTCAAGGACACTTGCGCTACCAAGGCAGCCAAGGCTAAGGCTGCGAAATTCAAAAGCCTTCAGCAAAGGAACACGGGGAAGCATCGCCTCGGAAGCCGAGGCTACCTCGGTAAAAGGCCCATATGGGATAAGGAGGACGCGGAACGTGAAGCCGCGGGTCTCCCAGACCCCTTCGCGAAGTTCACCAACCCCTTGGAGCATGACTTCATCAGGGCCCGCAACAAGTGGGACAAGGAGAAAAAGGTTTTTTACACGGACAAGATCACGAGGAAATTGATTAGACGACTGGAGAAGCAACACCGGCTTCCAGCCGAAAGCCCTACTTCTCCGATGAGGCCCAAGTGGGACACCCCTCTCAACCGGGCCTTGAACGGACTTAAGGGACTCCCGTTGGACCAGCGACCGCAATATGGTCGTGTGCATGGCGCTGGAGACGGCGCCACGTGGAAGGTGTTTTACAACGACGGCCCGGAGGCCAAGAAGCAGAAAAAGAAGTTTAGTCAGGCGGACATCGACGCAAAGGTGAAGCTTGCGGTCAAGAAAAAAGTAGCTGAGGACACGAAAAAAGCAGCCGAGGACAAATATGAGTTGCTACAGCAGGCAGTCAATGCAGCTGTAACTTCCTGCAGAAATGATTTTGCTACTAACTTGGTTCCAGTTATCATCAACTGGGCGAAGGAAAATCCAGACAAGACAGTACATGATTTCCCGATGCCCAGTTTCGTCGCGAGCAACTCCATGAACAACAACACCATCGCACCATCACTTGCTCAAGCAACCGGGCCTCCTCTCGCAGCCGCTCCCGCTCATAGCAGCCCATCCTCAGTCTCAGGCGTGCTAGGTGGGCCTTCGTCTTTGGCTGAGCTCGACGCCGTCACGGTAATTACATGTCGCACCAACATATATATATAGATAATATTCCATTTTTGTTGCCTTTCGGTTGTTTTACGCCACAAACATATGTGTTTGCAGGCGAAAGAAACCCCGTGCACCGTACTCTACTTGATCAAAGGCCAGAAGGTGGACGTGGGAAAGGGGATGACAATGGACCCCTCTCAACGCACGTTCCACAACCAGCCAATCCCCGCTGGGCACTTCAGGGTTAGCTTGACCAGTGTGAAATCGGGGCACGAGGATTTGCCTCCTCCAGTACAGCATGTGGGAGCGGACGACGAGACCCCGCCGCGGATTGGAAGCTGCAAGGATTGGGTGCTGCTATGGCCGAAGAATCTTATTCGTCTGGAGTCGGCCGAGAGCACACCAATAACTACCACACATCAACAAGCATGTGCGGAGACCACCACCCCGCCTACGCAATTACTAGCTCCTATAGTGCCGGGTGAGAGCGGCGGACGACATGATGAAGGGGGTGCAATAGTACTGGCTGATGTAATTTCTCCTGTAGAACAGAGAATGGATGATGAGACGGAGGTCGACCCTATGGATTACCTCAATACAAACGCGTATGACTGTGACATAGATATGATGAGTCAACCATATGACGAATCGGGCTATCAGCTTGCTAATGAGCATATGGATGATATGCCCGGGCAGGGTCGTACCATGGATTGCAAAAAGTCTCTCTTCATGAAATCCTCACAGGACACGCCTGAAGATGCCGCCTCAACACAGGCTCAACTAGCCGGGTGCGAGGGTCGTACAGTACTTAGCCCGGGAACACTTGGGCAGGGGTTAAGGAAGGGTCTGGAAGGTGTGCCCAAGAAAAAGGAGAGGAAGAGATCGGGGAAGGTAACTGCCTCCAAACAAGCCATAGCACACAACAGCCAGACGATGCATTCTGAAGAGCCTGTACCCGTGAAAGGTGCGGTCATGTTCCATCTCATGGGCGAGCCGATGCTACCGCCGAAACCGCTGGAGGCACTATCAGGGGATCTCAGGAGACTGCACGACCATGTGCTGTCGACTGAGAAAAGCCTACTAGCCTCAAAGGATCCAGGATATCCGACATACGCGGCTCGTGTGCCTGAGGGGAAGTTCTACGTCGACACACGGCCCTCGGAGGTGTTCTTCCTATGGTTTGACCATATCTTTGAGATGTTTCTAACAAGGCGGCTTGATTTTACTATCGTCCTCCTTTTTGTGCTACATATGAGCTCCGTCATGAAGAGTGAAGAAGTCTTGCAAATCTGTGTGGCGGATCCGTACTACATGCACGAGTCTTTCTTGAGTCTCGGCGACTTTGAGCGTGAAACTGCTAGGGAGTACCTCCAAAACTTCATGGTACAGAATAAGGACCGGGAAATTGTCCTCGTGCCTTATCATCCAAAGTAAGTCAGTTCCGGACAACCCTTTCGTACATTTCAATCATTCCTTCTCTCTCATATGGGGAATAATTTGAGGTGTCTTTTCCCCGCAGCAACGGGCGCGCCGTCCTTATCGTTCTTTACCTGCAAGTCTCCCACGCCGTGTATTTTGACCCTTCCAGAGACTACGAGAAAAAGGACTACACCCACATAATGAATATTCTAGATGATGCTCTCCAAGGCTTCAGCTTTAGAGGTGGCCACGTGCATATCAAGAAACAAAGGAACAAGAAGATGGGTTTCGCACATAAAACTAACTTCTCCTGCATCCATGTCCCAAAACCAAGCAAGAAGGATGGATTCTACATCGTCCATCTCATGATTCAGTTCAACACGGATCACCAAAAGCTTCACATTAACAGCAGAAATGATGATCATATCCACAAGTGGCTAGAATCTCATGGAGAAGCGAATTATAAACTTAGAGATGACTTCTTTCGCATCCAAAGCGACATTGCGACGATCATCATGAGAGAAGTCGTCGATGAGAAGGGGATGTTCCACCACGGACCTATATCGCGAGCTGACGTCCGAACTCGCATAGGCATGCATCGTCTAGACCTCACGCCGTTCAAGAAGCTAGGGTTCGTCCTCGATGATATGGAAGGATGGAACTTCTAGTGATTTATGATGCCGATGATGATGATATGTGTCGGTTGAACTTGTATACTTTTTGTAGCGATAAAACTTTGTGATGTCCACGGTCCCTGCCGAACTTGCGTAACGCTACTTTGTTAGTTTGCATACGATGACCTGCGTACCTCTAGTTAATTAATTTGTGTACTGTATATGTTGCATCTAGTTGCTAACCCTTTCTTTTTCGGTGTTGCTCTAGTATATTTTGTTGCATATATATGATTGTACATCCTCTTCATGAACATGCATCTCTAACAGGTACCTAGTTTCTTGATGGCGAGATGGAAATGCTATGTTGTGTACAAAGGGAAGGTTCCGGGGGTGTACAACGAGTGGCATGAGTGTCAGGCGCAAGTGAATGGGTTCACGGGCGCCAGCCATAAAGGCTTCAAAAGCAGACAAGAAGGAGAAGCTAGTTACTTGAGGTTCACGCTAGCGCGAGAGAGGACTCGTAACCGCCACCTCATGTACTGCATAGTTCCGCTCTCACTCATAGTGATAGCACTTCTTGCGTATACCTTTGTTTAGATGGATGACGTTGTTGTAGTTGCAAGTATTCGAGACTTGCATGTATTGCTATTTTCGAGATGATGACAAGATATCACTTTGTGTTGGATGATGATTATGAAGAGACTATTTGTATGTACATGCTATGATTACATTTGTGGTCTCGCAGGCATTTGTATGTGTATCATGATGACATTTCTATGTGCTAAAGATTCTTCTACAAAGCCTGTTCAAATACAAAACAAATATGCCAAAAAAACTACTTAAATTAGCAGTAGCGAGTGTATAAAAGTTAGCAGCAGCGCCTTAATAGCAGTAGCGCGTCCAGCCAAAGAGCGCTAGCGCTACTAGCAGTAGCGAGCTTCCTCTAACCGCGCTGCTGCTACACTTGTGTAGCAGTAGCGCGGGTGCGCACGCGCTACTGCTATGAGTTGGCTGTAGCGCCTTATTAGTAGCGCGGGTACCCGCGCTACTGATACATCTAAAACCCGCGCTGCTGCTAGCCTTTTCCCTAGTAGTGGTTCCTTCAACAGGGTCCTATTCTGAAATACAATTTACCTGTTGAAATCCTAGGGGATCCCCCTCCACCCAAGGGTGATCCCGTGTTTGAGCTCAAACCACTAGCTGATAATCTTAAGTATGCTTATCTTGATGAAAAGAAAATATACCTTGTTATTATTAGTGCTAACCTTTCAGAGCAAGAAGAAGAAAGATTATTGAAAACTCTGAAGAAGCACCGTGCTACCACTCGATATACTCTGGATGATCTTAAGGGCATTAGTCCCACTCTATGCCAACACAAAATTAAAGGGGAGGAAGGTGCCAAACCAGTTAGAGACCCTCAACGACGATTAAATCCTAAGATGAAAGAAGTGGTAAGAAAGGAGATACTAGAGCTCCTTGAGGCAGGTATAATTTATCCCATTGCTGATAGTGAATAGGTAAGTCCAGTCCATTGTGTTCCTAAGAAGGGAGGTATTACTGTCGTTCCTAATGATAAAGACGAATTGATCCCGCAAAGAATTATCACAGGTTATATGATGGTAATTGATTCCCGTAAATTAAATAAAGCTACTAAGAAAGATCATTACCCTTTACCTTTTATTGATCAAATGCTTGAAAGACTTTCCAAACACACAAATTTCTGCTTTCTAGATGGTTATTCTGGTTTCTCTCAAATACCTGTGTCAGCAAAGGATCAACCAAAAACTACTTTTACTTGCCCTTTCGGTACTTTTGCTTATAGACATATGTCTTTTGGTTTATGTAATGCACCTGCTACCTTTCAAAGATGCATGATGGCTATATTCTTTGACTTCTGTGAAAAGATTTGTGAGGTATTCATGGATGATTTCTCCGTTTATGGTTCCTCTTTTGATGATTGCTTGAGCAACCTTGATCGAGTTTTGCAGAGATGTGAAGACACTAGTCTCGTACTGAATTGGGAAAAGTGCCACTTTATGGTTAATGAAGGCATTGCCTTGGGGCATAAGATTTCTGAGAGAGGTATTGAAGTTGATAAAGCTAAAGTTGATGCTATCGAAAATATGCACTGTCCCAAGGACATAAAAGGTATAAGAAGTTTCCTTGGTCATGCCGGTTTTTATAGGAGGTTCATTAAGGACTTTTCTAAATTCTCTAGGCCTCTGACTAATTTATTGCAAAAAGATATTCCTTTTGTCTTTGGTGATGATTGTGTAGAAGCATTTGAAATATTTAAGAAAGCTTTGGTCACTGCACCTATTGTTCAGCCACCTGATTGGAATTTATCCTTTGAAATTATGTGTGATTCTAGTGATTATGCTGTAGGTGCTGTTCTAGGGCAAAGAGTTGATAAGAAATTGAATGTTATCCAGTATGGTAGTAAAACTCTTGATACTGGCCAGAGAAATTATGCTACTACTGAAAAGAGTTCTTAGCAGTTGTGTCTGCTTGTGATAAGTTTAGACCTTATAACGTTGACTCCAAAGTTACTATTCACACTGATCATGCTGCTATTAAATATCTTATGGAAAAGAAAGATGCTAAGCCTAGACTCATTAGATGGGTTCTCTTGCTCCAAGAATTTGATTTGCATATTGTTGATAGAAAGGGAGCTGAGAACCCCGTTGCAAACAACTTGTCTAGGTTAGAGAATGTTCTTGATGAGCCACTGCCTATTGATGATAGCTTTCATGATGAACAATTAGCGGTTGTTAATGCTTCTTGTACTGCTCCTTGGTATGCTGATTATGCTAATTACATTGTTGCTAAATTTATACCACCTAGTTTCACATACCAGCAAAATAAAAAGTTCTTTTATGATTTAAGACATTACTTCTGGGATGACCCACACCTTTATAAAGAAGGAGTAGATGGTGTTATTAGACGTTGTGTACCTAAGCATGAACAGGAACAGATCCTACGCAAGTGTCACTCTGAATCATATGGAGGACACCACGCTGGAGATATAACTGCACATAAGGTATTGCAATCTGGTTTTTATTGGCCTACTCTCTTCAAAGATGCTCGTAAGTTTGTCTTATCTTGTAACACGCCGGATGTAACTTTCCATATTTGTAACTCCAACTCCTGCCATTTTCGGCTATGTGCTATGATATTCCCTCCATGGTTGGGTTTTTGTTTTTCGTTTTGCATTTTGTTCATGTCATGCATCTCATATCATGTCATCATGTGCATCTCATTTGCATACGTGTTCGTCTCATGCATCCGAGCATTTTCCCCGTTGTCCGTTTTGCAATCCGACACTCCCACATGCACCGGCACACCCCTCTTGTCTCTTTTCGTGTGCGGGTGTTAAACGTTCTCGGAATGGACCGAGCCTTGCCAAGTGGCCTTGGTACACCACCGGTAGACCACCTGTCAAGTTTCGTGCCATTTGGAGGTCGTTTGATACTCCAATGGTTAACCGGGTAACCGCAAAGGCCTCTTTTGGGTTGCAGCCCAACACCCCTCCAAAACAGCCCAATAACCCATCTAAGTTCCATGCTCTCCGTCATCAGATCACGATCGTGTGGGCGAAAACTACACCCCATTTGGAGTCTCCTAGCTCCTCCTACCTATAAATAGGTGCCCCCCCCCCGAAAATTTCGCAGATCAAACCCTAGCCCGCTCCCTCTCCGCCGCCGGACATGTCCGGACGGAGCCGGACGCGTCCGCCCGCCGCCGCCGACGAGCCACACGCCGCCATGTGGCGCCGCAGCCGCCCTCCGCCG
>NC_041393.1:231757590-231772836 GCF_002162155.2 Triticum dicoccoides
CCGCCGCCGCCCAGCACCTCCGGCGCCGCGCCCCGCCGTCCAGGCGCCGCGCCCCGCTGTCCGGTCACCAACCCGTGTCGCCCGGCCCCGCCACCGCCCCCGCCGGTGCCGGATCTGGCCGCCGCCCCCATCTCTCCCTCCTCTCCGGCCGCCTCTCCGGGGAAACTCCGGCGAAACCCTCCGGATCTAAGATCCAAAACGATAGGTTGACGTTTCCCCGACCCCCGAAATCGTCCAAGGCATTTTTCTGTCAGTTATTTGTGGCATGTTCATCGCACCATAACTTTGCACTCGTGGCTCCGTTTTGGGCGTGTAGCATACAGAATTGTTCGTCTCGATGAGTACATCATTTTATGTCATTGCATCATTTTCATTTGAGCTCATCTTGATGCCCGAAATGCTGTTGGAAGAGGGCTATGTGATGTTAGTTTCAGATTCTTACCAGAACATGCACTTTTGTCATTTTTGCTTTGATTGATGTGTGCATCTTATGAACCTGAGCCCTACATGTGTTTTGAACTATGCCATGCCATCTTTACAGGGGTGTATGCCATGTATTTTTGTGTGTTATGTGGCGACTAGAACAAGCATGCAAACTAGACTTCGTGATGTTGCTGATTTCAGTCCCTGTTCTGCTGTTATTTTTATGCCATGTAAACATGATGCTACAGAGAGATCCATGCATATTTTGAGATACTTCAGTAAGGATGTTTTGAACATATGGTTATGCTCTATCCATTCATGCCCCTATTTGCAATTATGGAGTAGTCTAGCATGTCATTTTCTTGCTCTACTTTTGCTATAAAATGTTTCCTGGCAGATTGTTTACATGATATTCAATTTTTACAAGGTTGGTGTAGTTGATCCGTGTATGCTATGATGTTGTTCTTGCCATGTATAGCTTCTATGCCATGCCTTCTTGATGGATGTATGCTTAGTTTATCATGTAATGCTCTGTAGTGAGTGCATCGAGCTCACGAAGGTGCCTTCGTAATTCTGTCAATGTCATGCCCTGTTTGCTGAATCTGTTAACGAAACTTGCTATGTTTACATGCATGCCATCATTTCTTATGATACTTTTTGGCTCATGCTCAGTAAGGGACTTTTGTTCTATGATTTGATTAGAATCATGTCATGCCTTGTTTTGCTATTATAAGTTCCTGTAGCATGTTGATTGCTTGCTCTGAACATTGCTACCTGATGCTGTTTATGCCATGTCAAACCTGATATCTTTTGCACTTTTCCCATGCTTGTTTGAACCTGTTATGGTGTGATTTAGCCGTAGCTCAGTGTTCCTCTTTTGTCAAGCATCTCCTGTAGATCACTGTCATATGCTTTGTTGTTATGTTGGCGTGCTATAGCATAGTTTATTGATGTGTTCTAAGTGCTATCATGCTATTAATCGCAGATTTGTGTCATTCTTGTTTTGCTTGCCATTTGCAAACCGTGCATCCGATTCCAGTGATCTTTATATCGATTTCAACCGAAATCATCTCATCTTTCCAGTGGCATACTTGGTTTACCAAGTTTATGCCTTGTTCATCATTTTCCTTCCAGAGCACGCATAAGCATTGCATATCACATCTCGCATATCATGCCATGTATTGCATCATGTTGCTTGTGCATTGCATCGTGATTTATTGTGGTTCCATTGCTTGTGTTCTTGCTTTGGGTAGAGCCGGGAGACGAGTACGTGCACGAGGAACCTGTTGAGAACGCTTACGAGGATCAAGCCTTCGACAACTCTGAGAACCTTGCAGGCAAGATGACCATACCTTCGATATCACTTCTATCTTTGCTTTGCTAGTTGCTCGCTCTATCGTTATGTTAGCTCTACCTGCCATTGCTTATCATGCCTCCCATATTGCCATGTCAAGCCTCTAACCATCATGTCCTATGCAAACCGTTGTTTGGCTATGTCACCGCTTTTGCTCAGCCCCTCTTATAGCGTTGCTAGTTGCAGGTGAAGATGAAGTTTGTTCCTTGTTGGAACATGGATACTTTGGGATATCACAATATCTCCTGTTTAATTAATGCACATTATATACTTGGTAAAGGGTGGAAGGCTCGGCCTTATGCCTAGTGTTTTGTTCCACTCTTGCCGCCCTAGTTTCCGTCATACCGGTGTTATGTTCCTTGATTTTGTGTTCCTTACGCGGTTGGGTGATTTATGGGACCCCCTTGACAGTTCGCTTTGAATAAAACTCCTCCAGCAAGACCCAACCTTGGTTTTACCATTTGCCACCTATAACTTTTTCCCTTGGGTTTTCGCGAGCCCGAGGGTCATCTTTATTTTAGCCCCCCCCGGGCCAGTGCTCCTTCGAGTGTTGGTCTGAACCGAGCAGCCTGCAGGGCCACCACGGGGAAACTCGAGGCCTGGTTTTACTCGTAGCTTGACTTATCCGGTGTGCCCTGAGAATGAGATACGCGCGACTCCTATCAGGATTTGTCGGCACATTGGGCGGCTTTGCTGGTCTAGTTTTACCATTGTCAAAATGTCTTGCGAACCGGGATTCCGAGACTGATCGGGTCTTCCCAGGAGAAGGTATATCCTTCGTTAACCGTGAGAGCTTATGATGGGCTAAGTTGGGACGCCCCTGCAGGGTATATTATCTTTCGAAAGCCGTGCCCGCGGTTATGAGGCAGATGGGAATTTGTTAATGTCCGGTTGTAGATAACTTGACACTTGACTTCATTAAAATGCATCAACCGCGTGTGTAGCCGTGATGGTCTCTTCTCGGCGGAGTCCGGGAAGTGAACACGGTTTGAGTTATGTATGAACGTAAGTAGTTTCAAGATCACTTCTTGATCGCTTCTAGCTTCTCGACCGATGCGTTGCTTCTCTTCTCGCTCTCACTTGCGTATGTTAGCCACCATATATGCTTAGTGCTTGCTGCAGCTCCACCATATTACCCCTTTCCTACCTACAAGCTTAAATAGTCTTGATCTCGCGGGTGTGAGATTGCTGAGTCCTCGTGGCTCATAGATTCTACCAAAACAGATGCAGGTACTGATGATACCAGCGCAAGTGGCGCAATCGAGCTCAAGTGGGAGTTTGACGAGGACCTTGGTCGTTACTATGTTTCGTTTCCAGATGATCAGTAGTGGGCCCAATTGGGACGATCGGGGATCTGTGTAGCATTTGGGGTAGTCTTCTTTTATTTTGGTTCCGTAGTCGGACCTTGAGTGTAATCTGGATGATGGATGTTTATTTATGTATTGTGTGAAGTGGCGACTGTAAGCCAACTATGTATCTCTTTCCCTTATGTATTACATGGGTCATGTGAAGATTACCTCACTTGCGACATTGCTTTCAATGCGGTTATGCCTCTAAGTCGTGCTTCGACACGTGGGAGATATAGCCGCATCGAGGGCGTTACATATCTTGTGATGAATGCCAAAGAATTGGTAATATTAGTAGACGTCAAGAAATGCCTATGAATTATTCTCTTGTTATTGAACCATTTGATGTTTGGGGCTTTGATTATATGGGACCTTTTCCTGCCTCTAATGGTTACACACATATTTTAGTTGCTGTTGATTACGTTACTATGTGGGTAGAAGCTATTCCAACTAGTAGTGCTGATCATAACACCTCTATTAAAATGCTTAAAGAAGTTATTTTTCCGAGGTTTGGAGTCCCTAGATATCTTATGACTGATGGTGGTTCACATTTTATTCATGGTGCTTTCTGTAAGATGCTTGCTAAGTATGGTGTTAATCATAGAATTGCATCTCCTTATCACCCGCAGTCTAGTGGTCAAGTAGAGTTGAGCAATAGAGAGCTCAAATTAATTTTGCAAAAGACTATGAATAGATCTAGAAAGAATTGGTCCAAAAAACTTGATGATGCATTATGGGCCTATAGAACTGCACATAAAAATCCTATGGGTATGTCTCCGTATAAGATGGTTTATGGAAAAGCATGTCACTTACCTCTAGAACTTCGAGATAAAGCATATTGGGCTATTAAAGAGCTCAACTATGACTTCAAACTTGCCGGCGAGAAGAGGTTATTTGATATTAGCTCACTTGATGAATGGAGAACCCAAGCCTATGAGAATGCCAAGCTATTCAAAGAGAAAGTCAAACGCTGGCATGACAAAAGAATACAAAAGCGTGAGTTTAACGTAGGTGATTATGTGTTATTATTCAACTCTCGTTTAAGATTTTTTGCAGGAAAAGTTCTCTCTAAATGGGAAGGTCCTTATGTTATCGAGGAGGTCTATCGTTCCGGTGCCATAAAAATCAATAACTTCGAAGGCGCAAGTCCGAGGGTGGTGAACGGTCAAAGAATCAAACATTATATCTCAGGTAATCCTATCAATGTTGAAAATAATATTATTGAGACCGTAACCTCGGAGGAATACATAAGAGACACTTTCCAGAACGTTTCAGACTCCGAAAAGGAATAAGTATGTGGTACGATAAGTAAACCGACTCCAAAACAATTCTAATGGAAATTTTTATCCGTTTTGGAATATTTAAGAATTTTAGGAAGAAAGAAGTACTCCAGGAAGGACACGAGGCCTCCACGAGGGTGGAGGGCGCGCCCACAGTTCCTGGGCGTGCCCCCTGTCTCGTGGCCACCTCGTGTGCCTCCCAGACTCCGTTTTCTTGCACGTTACGTATTTTGGTCGGTAAAAATTCATTATATAATATCCTGAAGGTTTTGACCACCGTATCATCCAAATATCCTATGTTTTCGTTCCGAGCTGTTTTTCTGTCAGACCTAGAGCACCATGACGTCTCCAAGCACTCCCAAGGACAAGTTTTTCGAGAGGGTTTTCAACCCCTATCTTGCGGAGGTGCTGCAACACCCTGAAACCATTGAGATGCATGAGGGGGTGCTGCACATCCGCGATGTGGAGGGACCAAGGCGTACCGGAAGCGTGGAGACAAAGCTCGAAGCCATGGAGCAACAAGTTTTCAAGTGCCAAGGGATGGTGGAGCGTGGACTCAACGCTAACCATATGATCATCACGGAGTTCACCAACAACCACAAGCTAGATTCCAAGGTCATTGGGGAGACCATCTTCAAGCTTCAAGAGAAAATCGAGCACCTCCAAGCCTAGTGAGGGAGTCCTGGATTAGGGGGTATCCGGACAGCCAGACTAAATACTTTGGCCGGACTGTTGGACCGTGAAGACTCAAGACTTCGTCCCGTGTCCGGATGGGACTCTCCTTTGCGTGGAAGACAAGCTTGGCGATCCGGATATTATATTTCCTTCTTTGTAACCAACTCCATGTAAACCCTAGCCCCCTCTGGTGTATTTATAAACCGGAGGGTTTAGTCCTTAGGGACAGGATCATAATTATCATAGGCTAGCTTCTAGGGTTTAGCCTCTATGATATCGTGGTAGATTAACTCTTGTAATACTCATATCATCAATATCAATCAAGCAGGAAGTAGGGTTTTACCTCCATCGAGAGGGCCCAAACCTGGGTAAAACATCGTGTCCCTTGCCTCATGTTACCATTGGCCTTAGACGCACAGATCGGGACCCCCTACCCGAGATCCGCTGGTTTTGATACCAACATTGGTGCTTTCATTGAGAGTTCCTCTATGTCGTCGCGACAAGGCTTGATGGCTCCTTCGATCAACAACAACATGGTCCAGGACGAGACTTTACTCCCTGGACAGATCTTCGTGTTCGGCGGCTTCGTACTGCGGGCCAATTCGCTTGGCCATCTGGAGCAGATCGACAGCTATGCCCCCGACCAGCAGGTCAGGTTCGGAAACCTGAACTACACGACCGATATCTGCGGAGACTTGATCTTCAACGGATTCGGGCCTGCGGCAGGGGCGCCGGATAGCCACGATGAGCATGGCTTAGACCTGCTATCGGACAATGCTCGGGGTATTGCCCCTGCAGGAACCCCGGACCTAAATCCGGGGCAGATTACGTCGCCCAAGGACGGGTGGATGGACCCTGCCCTGGAGGCCGCACACCCGTCGGCGATAGAGCCGAACACAGACTTCACGCCCAAGGAAGCCTGTGACACCGAACCACCGGACTCGTATCCGGTTGTAGGTTCCAGTCCGCGCGCCTTTGAGCCCGCTGAATCTGGTTGGGCTTCGGTAATGGAGTTCACCGCTGCGGATATCTTCCAGCACTCACCCTTTGGCGACATGCTGAACTCTTTAAAATCCCTCTCTTTGTTACGAGACTCTCGGCCGAACAATGTCCGGCTGGAGTGGGAAGCAGGCGACGAAGGAATTCGTTGCCCACCCACCACCCACTTCATTGCACGGTCGATGATTTAACCGACGTGCTTGACTTCGACTCTGAAGACATCGATGGTATGGACGACGATGCAGGAGAAGAACAGGAACCACCGCCCACGGGGCGGTGGACAGCCACCTCCTCATATGATATATATATATATATATATATATATATATATATATATATATATATATATATATATATATATATATATATATGGTGGACACTCCGAAGGAAACCAATGGCGATGAGGCAATGGAGGATAACCCCTCAGGGAAGAGAGCAAAGCATGGGCGTCGTCGGCGCCGCTCCAAGCCCTGCCATAGCAATACCGGCACAGGAGACGAAAACAACCCGGATGGTGCCGAAGATGAATAAAACCCCGATCGGCAGGTCAGCCTAGACGAACAGGCGACGGACGGATATCTGGAGGAGGACAACTACATGCCCCCTCCGAAGACGAGATTAGCCTCGGCAACGACAAGTTCGGCGTGCCTGAGGAGCCAGTGGAGTAGGAGCGCTTCAAGCGCCGGCTTATGGCCACTGCGAGGAGCCTAAAAAAGAAGCAGCAGCAGCAGCTCCAAGCTGATCAAGACCTGCTCACAGACTGATGGACCGAAGTCCTGGCAGTTGAGGAATACGGACTCGAATGCCACACGGCTGACCGGCCACTTCGTGGCCGGGATAAAACGAGATATTAGCCCGAATACCAGCTTGCACCCCCACGCCAATACACTAAGGCCCGGGGCAATAGGCAGGACCTACAAGATATACTGGAAAACAAGGCAGGACAACCAAGATTGATCTACGGATCGCGGGGGTGTGCCCCAACACGTGACGATGATCGTCACGCCGGATACGCTATGAACAAGTCCGGCCGGGCCTAATACAGCCACCCAGACTCATTCGAACTGCATAGCCACATAGCCCCGCATAGAGGTGCCGCACACCCCCTCTGCTTCGCTGACGAAGTGATGGATCATGAATTCCCAGAAGGGTTTAAACCCGTAAACATAGAATCATACGATGGCACAACAAACCCCGTAGTATGGATCGAAGATTTCCTTCTCCACATTCACATGGCCCGCGGAGACAATCTACACGCCATCAAATATCTCCCCCTTAAACTCAAAGGACCAGCCCGGCATTGGCTAAACAGCCTGCCGGCAAATTCCATTGGCAGTTGGGAAAACCTGGAGGACGCGTTCCTCGACAACTTCCAGGGCACATATGTGCGACCACCGGATGCCGATGACCTGAGCTACATTACCCAACAGCCCGGAGAGTCAGCCAGGAAATTCTGGACTCGGTTCCTAACCGAAAAGAACCAAATAGTCGACTGTCCGGACGCTGAAGCCCTGGCGGCCTTTAAGCATAATATCCATGACGAGTGGCTCGCCCGACACCTCGGCCGGGAAAAACCAAAGTCTGTGGCGGCCCTCACGACACTCATGACCCATTTTTGCACGGGCGAGGACAGCTGGCTGGCCCGCAGTAGCACCACACCTATAAATTCCGGCACCTCAGATGTCCGTGACAATAACGGCAAGCCACAGCGCAACAGACATAAGCGACGGAACAACGGTGACAACATTGAAGACATGACAGTCAACGCCGGATTCAGTGGCTCCAAACTCGGTCAGCGGAAAAAGCCATTCAAAAGAAACAATCAGGGACCATCCAGTCTGGACCGCATACTTGAACGATCGTGTCAAATTCATGGCACCCTGGATAAGCTAGCAAACCACACTAACAGAGATTGCTGGGTGTTCAAACAGGCTGGTAAAATAAACACCGAAAACAAGGACAAGGGGCTGCACAGCGATGATGACGAGGAGCCCCGACGTCCGAACACAGGAGGACAGAAGAAATTTCCTCCACATGTGAAAATGGTCAACATGATCTATGCCACCCATATTCCCAAACGGGAATGGAAGCGAGCACTACGGGACGTCTATGCGATGGAGCCAGTCGCCCCAAAATTGAACCCATGGTCAGCCTGTCCGATCACCTTCGATCGTAGGGATCACCCTACCAGCATCCTTCACGGTGGTTCAGCCGCATTGGTCCTAGACCCAATCATCGACGGATTCCACCTCACGCGAGTCCTTATGGATAGCAGCAGTAGCCTGAACCTGCTTTATCAGGACACAGTGCGCAAAATAGGCATCGACCCTTCAAGGATCAAGCCCATCAAAACCACCTTCAAAGGCGTAATTCCAGGAGTAGAGGCCCGTTGCACGGGCTCCATAACACTGGAAGTGGTCTTCGGATCTCCGGATAACTTCCTAAGCAAGGAGTTAATCTTCGATATCGTCCCTTTCCGCAGTGGTTATCACGCACTACTTGGACAAACCGCATTCGCTTGATTCAATGCGGTACCACACTATGCATACTGATACGTCTCCAACGTATCTATAATTTATGAAGCATTCATGCTATATTATTATGTGTTTTGAATGATTATGGGCTTTATTATACACTTCTATATTACTTTTGGGACTAACCTATTAACCGGAGGCCCAACGCATATTGCTGTTTTATTGTCTGTTTCGGTATTTCGAAGAAAAGGAATATCAAATGGAGTCCAAACGGAATGAAACCTTCGGCAACATGATTTTTTGGAAGAATATGATCCTGGAGACTTGGAGTTCACGTCAGAAGATCCTCGAGGCAGCCACGAGATAGGAGGGCCCCTCGAGCACCTCCCGACCGACTTCTTTCGCCTATATAAGCCTACGTACCCAAAAACCATCGAATATCAAGATAGATCGGGAGTTCCGCCGCTGCAAGCCTCTGTAGCCACCAAAAACCTCTCGGGAGTCTGTTCCGGCACCTTGCCGGAGGGGGAACCCATCGCCGGCGGCCATCTTCATCATCCCGGTGCTATCCATGACGAGGAGGGAGTAGTTCACCCTCGGGGCTGAGGGTATGTACCAGTAGCTATGTGTTTGATCTCTCTCTCTCTCTCTTGTGTTCTCTCTATGGCACGATCTTGATGTATCGCGAGCTTTGCTATTATAGTTGGATCTTATGATGTTTCTCCCCCTCTACTCTCTTGTGATGAATTGAGTTTCCCTCTTGAAGTTATCTCATTGGATTGAGTCTTTATGATGAGAACACTTGATGTATGTCTTGCCATGTTTATCTGTGGTGACAATGGGATATCACGTGCCACTTGATGTATGTTTTGGTGACCAACTTGCGGATTCCGCCCATGAACCTATGCATAGGGGTTGGCACACGTTTTCTTGACTCTCCGGTAGAAACTTTGGGGCACTCTTTGAAGTACTTTGTGTTGGTTGGATGAATCTGAGATTGTGTGACGCATATCGTATAATCATGCCCACGGATACTTGAGGTGACAATGGAGTATCTAGGTGACATTAGGGTTTTGGTTGATTTGTCTCCTAAGGTGTTATTCTAGTATGAACCCTTTTTATAGATCGATCCGAAAGAATAGCTTTGAGCTGGTTTCGTACCCTACCATAATCTCTACGTTTGTTCTCTACTATTAGTGGCTTTGGAGTGACTCTTTGTTGCATGTTGAGGGATTGTTATACGATCTATCTATGTTATTATTGTTGAGAGAACTTGCACTAGTGCAAGTATGAACCCTATGCCTTGTTTCCTATCATTGCAATACCGTTTACGCTCACTTTTATCATTATTACCTTGCTATTTTTATGTTTTCAGTTTACAAATACCTTTATCTACCATCCATATTGCACTTGTATCACCATCTCTTCGCCGAACTAGTGCACCTATACAATCTACCATTGTATTGGGTGTGTTGGGGACACAAGAGACTCTTTGTTATTTGGTTGCAGGGTTGTTTGAGAGAGATCATCTTCATCCTACCCCTCCCACGGATTGATAAACCTTAGGTCATCCACTTGAGGGAAATTTGCTACTGTCCTACAAACCTGTGCACTTGCAGGCCCAACAACGTCTACAAGAAGAAGGTTGTGTAGTAGACATCACATACCTCAAGCTCAAGATGCCAGGACCGCACGGGGTCATAACAATCAACAGAAACATGGACCGCTCTCTCCGTACAGAAGAGCATACTGCAGCCCTCGTGGCGGAAGTACAATGCGGCCTTCTCTGGCAAACCACCAATCCGGCGACAACAACCCCGAACACCGTCAAGGAAGTCCAGAGTACCCCGCAGCAGGATCGCCAGGCACGCCAAGAGCGTGACTAGCAGTCCGGCCTCCACTCCAGCACCATCAAGGCAGCATTCGTGCCACGCGTACACAATTACGCACTGAAAATACCATGGGCATAGGCGGAGGCACAATAAGGGACTTAATCAAACAGTGCGGCTCAGCCGCAACATACTTTAATAACCCCCCACCCCTTTTTTACATTTCAGGATACTGCTTTCGGGCAGCCTCTTCAGATGAGCCGGATTGTCGGACTTGCACAGGAGAAAAACCAAGGAGGCAAAAGGCTGCACAAAGGGAATACCCAGGTGGAATCTGTTCACGATCGTTATACATGTTTTATATACCTACATGCAGCCCGCCCTTGGATGGGACATGTCAAATAGTCCTATTTACTTCTTCTTAATACATTCATTGTAAACATACGCTTAGACGTATTATTTATCAATGGGAGGTAATATATAGCATCAGCTTATTATTCCTATTTGCACATTTTTTCTATAAATGTTTATTTAATATTGCATCCGTACACCTTGGTACATTTAGTTTGCCAGGGGCTCCTTATGGTGCCCCATAACATGGCAAGACAAGTCCGGACACTTTCAACAGTGCGGCACCCCGAACTTATAGCACTATATGCATCAGCTCCGAATCATGTCTTTGGTAAATAGTTGGGTTTTCCCGGCTCCCTTGTTTTGGTACCTTACGTTTCGTTATATCGGCTAAGGTAGCGCAGGGAGAACTACTGCGATTGTGTCCCGGTTCTTCCGGACGAGCACCTCAGTAGAGAAAGCTGAAAACTGACCGGCATGATGCGGCGAGAGCTGGTCGCTGTTCGAGAGGTCTTAAAATCCTTAAAGATTTTTTCAGCTTTAGGCGAAGAATCGGCTTCGTCCGATTTAGGGGTATATAGCGCCCCAATTCGGCTTTCCGAATTATAGGGGCTTCACCGAAATTTAAAATTGTAGACTTCTATGGCTAAGTGAAATTTATAAAGCCGCATAGTCCGATATCCTTGTTCGCTGCGCCAAACACCTCCTTCAGGGACCAAAAATTTGGATAAAGAGTGTCTGGGTTTTTCCAGGAACACCCCAATACTAGTTATGTGGGGGCGGAAGCCGACGACTGGCATACTTTCAGAATTTTAAGCAACCACGCAGAAGCTAATATTTTAAATCAAAAAGCGCTATATAGTGCTAGTAACTTCGTCTTTATATTAGAACAACGACAGAAGTACATTTACTAAAGGATCCTGTCCTTGGTACATTCATTGGCCACGAGACGAGCGCCTTTCATCACGCCATCATAATATTTTTCGGGACAATGATGCGCCTTGCCCTCCGGCGGTCCGTCCTTCACCGGCTTATCCACATCCAGCTTGCCCCAATGCACCTTCGCATGGGCAAAGGCCCGGCGGACACCCTCAATGCAAACGGATCGCTTGATCACCTCATGTCACGCCCAATATGCGACCCTATCCAAAAGGAACTCGAAGGTCCCACCAAGGATAGACCCGCATATTGGAACGCTTTTGCAAGGTGGATATCATTACATCAACATTACATAATAGTGGGGATACATACAAAAGGCATACAATGCCACACGAATACAACAACATCATACAAGAGAGCACCATCCGACTACGGATGAAACACAAACAGAAGCCCAAACGGTACCCACCCTGCTAGCCCAGGCTGCCGACCTGGAACCTATTCCCTGATCGAAGAAGAAGCAGAAGAAGAACTCCAAACAAGCAAACATCGCTCTCGCGTCAAGATCATCGTATAACCTGTACCTGCAACTGTTGTTGTAGTAATCTGTGAGCCACGAGGACTCAGCAATCCCATTACCATGGGTATCAAGACTAGCAAAGCTTAATGGGAAAGGAAGGGGTAAAGTGGTGAGGTTGCAGCAGCGGCTAAGCAAGTATGGTGGCTAACATACGCAAATGAGAGCGAGAAGAGAAACAAGCAGAACGGTCATCAACTAGTAATGATCAAGAAGTGATCCTGCGCTCCTACTTACGTCAATCATAACACAGAAACCGTGTTCACTTCCCGGACTCCGCCGAGAAGAGACCATCACGGCTACACACGCGGTTGATGCGTTTTAATTCGGATCTAGTGTCAAGTTATCTACAACCGGACATTAACAAATTCCCATCTGCCACATAACCGCGGGCACGGCTCTTGAAAGTTTAAACCCTGCAGGGGTGTCCCAACTTAGCCCATGACAAGCTCTCGCGATCAACGAAGGATATACCTTCTCCCAGGAAGACCCGATCAGTCTCGGAATCCCGGTTTACAAGACATTTCGACAATGGTAAAACAAGACCAGCAAAGCCGCCCGGTGCGCCGACATCCCGATAGGAGCTGCACATATCTCGTTCTCAGGGCAACACCGGATGAGACATCCTACGAGTAAAACCAGACCTCGAGTTTCCCCGAGGGGGCCACGCAGTCTACTCGGTTCGGACCAACACTTAGACAAGCATTGGCTCGGGGGGGGGGGGGCTAAAATAAAGATGACCCTTGGGTTAATTACTCCCATGGGAAAGGTAGGTGGTGGTGAGGCAAATGGTAAAACCAAGGTTGGGCCTTGCTGGAGGAGTTTTATTCAAAGCGAACTGTCAGGGGGGTCCCATAAATCACCCGACCACGTTAGGAACGCAAAATCCAGGAACATAATACCGGTATGACGGGAACTAGGGCGGCAAGAGTGGAACAAAACACCAGGCATAAGGCCGAGCCTTCCAACCTTTACCAAATATATAGATGCATTAATAATATAAGAGATATTGTGATATCCCAACATAATCCTGTCCATCATGGGGCAATCTTCAACTTCACCTGCAACTAACAACGCTATAAGAGGGGCTGAGCAAAGCGGTAACATAGCCAAACAACGGTTTGCTAGGAAGGGTGTTAAAGGTTAGAGGTTCATGGCAATTTGGGAGGCTTGATGAGCAAATGATAGGTAACGCATCATAGCGATAGAACGAAGCAACTAGCATAGCAATGATAGTAGTGAGATCCAGGGTAGCGGTCATCTTGCCTGAAATCCCGCAAGGAAGAAGAACGAGTCCATGAAGAAGATGAAGCCACGTAGACGAACCAAGCGTAGACGAACGAATCCTCACGATCGCAACGAAACGGGAACTATCGAGAAGAAGCACACAACATAGTAAACACACCACACATGAACAAGACATGATGCACAACAAGCATGATGCATGATAAAGCTACATGAAGCTACTCATGGCAAGAGATGATGCAAACAAGAACAACACATCAAGGCAAGTTTAAATGAGGCCGGAAACAACATATAACAATTCCGGTAAGTCCTCATATGCAAATTTCAAAATGGGTCCAGATCTGAATAAACCTGATGTTCAAGTTGTTAAACAGCAAGTTAAGATGCACCAAGATGATCTACACGAAATTCTAGTCAAGTTAGATATAAAGTTCATTAGATTTGGAGCTACGGCCTAGAAGATATGAGCAAAACAAGTTAAACATGGCATTGATGCAAAATGCATACAAACATCAAGCAAACACCTCAAAACAAGTATGCAACATGATAATATGAAGCTACATGCAAAAACAAGCAAGTTTCATATAGAGCACACTCAAAACGAAGCAATGGTTCCACACATACACTCTATACAAGTCATAACAACAATCTGTCCATAACAGCAACTAGGCATCTTGCAAGCATCAAAACAATAAGCTACAGCACCCCAACATAATAACAAAAGGCATGGGCATGAAGTACAGGTAAAGCACAACAAAACATGAACACTGATCTATCTCCAGAAATCACTAGAACATGCTCAAACACACATGGAAAGGTTGCAAATAATAACAGTTTCAGACTTTGCAGAAATAACATCAGGTTGCAATGTTTAGAGCTATCAAACAACATGTTACAGGAACTTATCATGGCAAACAAAGGCATGAAATGAATCTACTAATTGCATAGAACAAAAGTCCCTTACTGACCATGAGCCAAAAGGGCACGGAAAATATGATGGCACCCATGTAAACATGGCAAGTTATATTACAGATTCATACATGGCAGGAACAAACAATAAGTAGGCATGTTGGTATGGCAAGGCAACAAACAGTAAGAAGACATGTTTATGAAGCTAAGCATGGCAAGAGCAAGTTCATAGGATGCATGGATCACTAGCAAACAATCATGGAAACATTGAACTTAATGTTAACATGCTGACAGCAACATCATTTAGCAACTTTGGAGCAAGATATGAACAATCTACAGCAAGCTATAAATGCAACCAGGGGCATGGATGCATAGCTCATAACCACATGTACAAAACATCCTTACTGAAGTATCTCAAAATAAGCATGGATCTCTTTGTAGCATCAAGTTTACATGGCATCACGAAATAACAGAATCAGCCTAGCAAAACAGTAACAGCAAGTACCTCTTTAACAAGCTTGATGCACTCACTACACAAGTCACAAAAATACATGGATGGCTCCAGTTGAAAGATGGCATGGCATAGATCAAAACACATGTAGACATCAACCTCATAGGATGCACACATCAAACATGGCAAAAATGACAAAAGAGCATGTTATAACAGTTTCAGCAGATTAACATCAACATGCACTATTCCAACATCATTTCGGGCATCAAGATGAGCTCAAATGAAAATGATGCAATGGAATGTAATGAAGTACTCGTCGAGATGAACAATTTTACATATTACAAGCATGAAGCGGACCAGTATGCAGCAAGTTATAGCAGGTCAAACATGGCAACATAAGATGAGAATCTCAGGGACTTGGTCATTTTCTCACCCTGGGGAAAGTCAACGCGGG
>NC_041393.1:231773465-231776092 GCF_002162155.2 Triticum dicoccoides
GGTGCGGGGCTGGCGGCGGAGGCCACGTGGCAGGGGCGGATTGGCTGCGGGCGCGGGCGGACATGTCCGGACGGTGGAAGAAGTGTCCGGCGGCGCGAGGGGAGCGGGGCTAGGGTTTGGACTGCGAGAATTTCGGGGGAGGCCACATATTTATAGGTAGAGGGAGCTAGGAGAGTCCAAATGAGGAGCGGTTTTCGGCCACGCGATCGTGATCGAACGACCAAGAGCATGGAGGGGAGTTAGATGGGTTTTGGTCCACTTTGGAAGGGGTGTTGGGCTGCACACAAAAGAGGCCTTTGCGGTTACCCGGTTAACCGTTGGAGTATCAAACGACCTCCAAATGACACGAAACTTGACAGGCGGTCTACCGGTGCTATACCAAGGCCGCTTGGCAAGACTCGGGCCATTCCGAGAAAGTTTAGCACCCGCACACGAAAAGAGACAAGAAGGGGGCGCCGGGTCACATAGGAGTGCCGGATTGCAAAACGGACAACGGGAAAAATGCTCGGATGCATGAGACGAACACGAAAGTGAAATGAGATGGACATAATGACATGATAAAATGCAACACGCAAGCAAAAGACATGGCAACGACGGCGAATAACTGGCAGACACCTGGGGCATCGAATCCGGGGTGTTACAACACTCCTCCACTAACAAGAGATCTCGTCCCGAGATCTTAGGACCGAGACGGAAGTGAAAAGGGATGGGTGAAACAAAAACTCAAGAGAAGAAGCAAAGAATCAAGAGCACTCGAGAAGAGGAGAGAAACGACGAGAATGACGAGAATGGAAAGCTCACGGAATCAGATAGACTATGAAACCACTCGTTCTAACCGGAGTGGTTAGAATGAGAAAAGAAACAAATAAGTCTGAAAGGATTTAGGCAACACTCGGGCTGCATATGGAAGGAATAGAACACGAGCTTCACCCAAAGAGATGGCACTTGATGAGATGACCAATGCAATGCCTCCGGAGGAATTGAAATAATGGGATGAAAAGAACGGATGAGAGAACAACATCTTCCACCATGAATGAGTTCAGTAGCATCCTTAGAAGAAGGTTAGAATGGAGTTGTTGAGAAAATCAACAACGAAAAGAATAAGCTTGTTGTGGACTTATAGATAACATCTCAAAATTATGAGGTGATCTCCAGCCACAAACGAAAAATATTGAATGACTGAGAAGAACGAAGAAATGCAAAACTCCACTTTAAAAGAACACAGAGAATTAATTGCACTTCGAGATGCAAGAAGAGAAGATACTAGAACTCCTTGAACAAGAATCTTGATGAACACTTGAAGAATGAATTGAATCATGAAGAACCACCATGAAGAACTCCGGTGACAAAAGGATGATGAGATAGAAATGAAGGATGAAAGAATAAGATGAGCCTTGCGGTGATTTAGATGGAGGTTCCGACGAAATGGCCGAGGAAATTTGAACTCCGGAAAAGAAAAGATGAAAAGGCTTGGAACTAGAATTTATTCATCAAGAACAAACTCTGAAGGAAGGATTACTCACTTGGATGAAATAAGAATAAGATTTATTGTATGCTTATCCTTCATCAAATTAAATTGATGACAAGCAATGGATTTTACATACTACTTATTCTTCTTGAAAAGGATTAAGGAGAGAATAGCACAAAACTTGAGAAAGTCTTCATGAACCACCGGCAGGATTGAAAAGAATGAATGAATTAATATGATAAACAAGGAAAAGAATCTTGAACGAACCATCGTAAGAATTCAAAAATGACTGATGAAAGAGATCGAGTCACCGGGAAGAATTATAAGAACCAATAAGCTAGAGGGGATTTAGATGCAAAAGAATAAAGAGATCATGAGCTGATTAAGGAACACTTGAACGAAGCACCGGGATAAATAGAGAACGGTAACTGGAATGATGGCCTCCGGTGAAAAGAAATGAAAAAAAAACAACTCCTGACATACTCTGGATGGATAAGAAAAGAATATCTAACAAATGGAATAATTCGCGAGGATAACATGAAGCTAGAACCACGAAACTTCGGGAGAATGAGCAAGATTTAGAAGAACTCTTCTTCAATCTTCAAATAATGATGAGAAACACCACCAAAATTACTGAGATACTCCGGGAGAATGAGAAGCGAAGAGGTTGAGCCAACAATGAAAATGATTCGAAATCGATCTTGGAAAAGGCATGTGACTGATGAACTCCATTCTTACATCACACTTGAAAAGAATTGAGAACAACTCCGGGGAAATCAGAAGAGTCAGGTAAGATCCTGGAAAAAGACCTGTGGGTTAGGGCCCACTAAAAGAACACCGTTGGAAAGGATTATTGAAAAGATAGATGATGCACCGGAACAATTGAAATATTTGAATGATGTGACAACCTCGAATTAATTCGAACACAGACGAATCTTCTGAGATGTCTTGCACACTCCGGAAGGATAATCTGGCGAGAGGCAAATGAGCAAGGAGAACACTTGATCCGAGAGAAAGAACATAATCACTACCGAAAAATGGAATTGAATCCACCGGAGAGATAAAGAGATGAAGAATGTCAAACGAGACGAGAATTCACCGGTTGAAATAATTAAGGGAAGACTGAAGAGGCTCCACAAGAATGAAGTTGATGGTCGAA
>NC_041393.1:231776418-231780339 GCF_002162155.2 Triticum dicoccoides
GGGGAACCAACGAGTATCTTGAAAAGAAAACACCGGTTGAAAGACAACAAAGGCTTCACACGAGTAGGATGGATACTCGATTACAGACTCCGGTTCTCAGGAGAAAAAGGGGTGGGTGGGTGGGAAAAAGAAAACAACTGAGGATTGAACTCAAAGATGAAGAGACTCGAGTCAACTTGACGAGAAATGCACCGGATGAAAAGAGCTGAGGACCAACGATCAAAAACCAACTGCGTGAACCTAAAGAAAATTTGAAGGGGAAGAGGAGTAATTCAAAACACCTACATCAAGATTCCTCACCAGAGCGATGAAGGGGCAGAGGGGTAAAAAGAATTCCTACTCGCCAATATAACTAGACTCTGAAAACAGTTTTCTTCTAGACTCAACAACGGCCAAACTACACGATCAATCAAGGGGGCTCCTAGGGTCGGTCGAGGCTCTGATACCAACTTGTCACGCCCAATATGCGACCCTATCCAAAAGGAACTCGAAGGTCCCACCAAGGATAGACCCGCATATTGGAACACTTTTGCAAGGTGGATATCATTACATCAACATTACATAATAGTGGGGATACATACAAAAGGCATACAATGCCACACGAATACAACAACGTCATACAAGAGAGCACCATCCGACTACGGATGAAACACAAACAGAAGCTCAAACAATACCCACCCTGCTAGCCCAGGCTGCCGACCTGGAACCTATCCCCTGATCGAAGAAGAAGCAAAAGAAGAACTCCAAACAAGCAAACATCGCTCTCGCGTCAAGATCATCGTATAACCTGTACCTGCAACTGTTGTTGTAGTAATCTGTGAGCCACGAGGACTCAGCAATCCCATTACCATGGGTATCAAGACTAGCAAAGCTTAATGGGAAAGGAAGGGGTAAAGTGGTGAGGTTGCAGCAGCGGCTAAGCAAGTATGGTGGCTAACATACGCAAATGAGAGCGAGAAGAGAAACAAGCGAAACGGTCGTCAACTAGTAATGATCAAGAAGTGATCCTGAGCTCCTACTTACGTCAATCATAACACAGAAACCGTGTTCACTTCCCGAACTCCGCCGAGAAGAGACCATCACGGCTACACACGCGGTTGATGCATTTTAATTCGGATCTGGTGTCAAGTTATGTACAACCGGACATTAACAAATTCCCATCTGCCACATAACCGCGGGCACGGCTCTCGAAAGTTTAAACCCTGCAGGGGTGTCCCAACTTAGCCCATGATAAGCTCTCGCGATCAACGAAGGATATACCTTCTCCCAGGAAGACCCGATTAGTCTCGGAATCCCGGTTTACAAGACATTTCGACAATGGTAAAACAAGACCAGCAAAGCCGCCCGATGCGCCAACGTCCCGATAGGAGCTGCACATATCTCGTTCTCAGGGCAACACCGGATGAGACATCCTACGAGTAAAACCAGACCTCGAGTTTCCCCGAGGGGGCCCCGCAGTCTACTCGGTTCGGACCAACACTTAGACAAGCATTGGCCCGGGGGGGGGCTAAAATAAAGATGACCCTTGGGTTAATTACTCCCACGGGAAAGGTAGGTGGTGGTGAGGCAAATGGTAAAACCAAGGTTGGGCCTTGCTGGAGGAGTTTTATTCAAAGCGTACTGTCAGGGGGTGTCCCATAAATCACCCGACCGCGTTAGGAACGCACAATCCGAGAACATAATACCGGTATGACGGAAACTAGGGCGGCAAGAGTGGAACAAAACACCAGGCATAAGGCCGAGCCTTCCACCCTTTACCAAATATATAGATGCATTAACAATATAAGAGATATTGTGATATCCCAACATAATCCTGTCCATCATGGGGCAATCTTCAACTTCACCTGCAACTAACAACGCTATAAGAGGGGCTGAGCAAAGCGGTAACATAGCCAAACAACGGTTTGCTAGGAAGGGTGTTAAAGGTTAGAGGTTCATGGCAATTTGGGAGGCTTGATGAGCAAATGATAGGTAACGCAGCATAGCGATAGAACGAAGCAACTAGCATAGCAATGATAGTAGTGAGATCCAGGGTAGCGGTCATCTTGCCTGAAATCCCGCAAGGAAGAAGAACAAGTCCATGAAGAAGATGAAGCCACGTAGACGAACCAAGCGTAGACGAACGAATCCTCACGATCGCAACGAAACGGGAACTATCGAGAAGAAGCACACAACATAGTAAACACACCACACATGAACAAGACATGATGCACAACAAGCATGATGCATGACAAAGCTACATGAAGCTACTCATGGCAAGAGATGATGCAAACAAGAACAACACATCAAGGCAAGTTTAAATGAGGCCGGAAACAACATATAACAATTCCAGTAAGTCCTCATATGCAAATTTCCAAATGGGTCCAGATCTGAATAAACCTTATGTTCAAGTTGTTAAACAGCAAGTTAAGATGCACCAAGATGATCTACACGAAATTCTAGTCAAGTTACATATAAAGTTCATTAGATTTGGAGCTACGGCCTAGAAGATATGAGCAAAACAAGTTAAACATGGCATTGATGCAAAATGCATACAAACATCAAGCAAACACCTCAAAACAAGTATGCAACATGATAATATGAAGCTGCATGCAAAAATAAGCAAGTTTCATATAGAGCACACTCAAAACGGAGCAACGGTTCAACACATACACTCTATACAAGTCATAACAATCTGTCCATAACAGCAACTAGGCATCTTGCAAGCATCAAAACAATAAGCTACAGCACCCCAACATAATAACAAAAGGCATGGGCATGAAGTACAGGTAAAGCACAACAGAACATAAACACTGAGCTATCTCCAGAAATCACTAGAACATGCTCAAACACATATGGAAAGGTTGCAAATAATAACAGTTTCAGACTTTGCAGAAATAACATCAGGTTGCAATGTTTAGAGCTATCAAACAACATGTTATGGTAACTTATCATGGAAAACAAAGGCATGACATGAATCTACTAATTGCATAGAACAAAAGTCCCTTACTGACCATGAGCCAAAAGGGCACGGAAAATATGATGGCACCCATGTAAACATGGCAAGTTATATTACAGATTCATACATGGCAGGAACAAACAATAAGTAGGCATGTTGGTGAGCTTGAACCACTCACTACAGAGCAATACATGGCATGGAAAGGCAACCAACAGTAAGAAGACATGTTTATGAAGCTAAGCATGGCAAGATCAAGTTCATAGGGTGCATGGATCACTAGCAAACAATCATAGAAACATTGAACTTAATGTTAATATGCTGGCAGCAACATCATTTAGCAAATTTGGAGCAAGATATGAACAATCTAAAGCAAGCTATAAATGCAACCAGGGGCATGGATGGATAGCTCATAACCATATGTACAAAACATCCTTACTGAAGTATCTCAAAATAAGCATGGATCTCTCTGTAGCATCAAAATTACATGGCATCATGAAATAACAGAATCAGCCTAGCAAAACAGTAACAACAAGTACCCTCCTTAACAACCTTGATGCACTCACTACACAAGTCACAAAATACATGTATGGCACTGCTGGAAAGATGGCATGGCATAGATCAAAACACATGTAGACATCAACCACATAGGATGCACACATCAAACATGGCAAAAATGACAAAAGAGCATGTTATAACAGTTTTAGCAGATTAACATCAACATGCACTCTTCCAACAGCATTTCGGGCATCAAGATGAGATCAAATGAAAATGATGCAATGGAATGAAATTAAGTACTCGTCGAGGCGAAAAATTTGACATATTACACGCATGAAACGGACCAGTATGCAGCAAGTTATAGCAGGTCAAACATGGCAACATAAGATGAGAATCTCAGGGACAGCCATTTTCTCACCCCGGGGAAAGTCAACGTGGGCGGGAACCGAGGTGGCCGGAGGATCTCGCCGGAAAACGGAAGCGGGGGG
>NC_041393.1:231780582-231804412 GCF_002162155.2 Triticum dicoccoides
GAGGGGCGCCGGCACGGGGCGGCGCGGCCACCGGGCGGCGCGGCAGCTCTCGGCCGACGGGGTGGCGCGATGGGCGGCGGGGAAGGTGCGACGGCAGCAGGGTCGGCCACGGCGGGGCCGGTGGCGACGGGCTGGGTCACCGGAGATGCGCAGGTGGTGGCGGGCGCTGGCGAGCTCCGGCAAGCTCGCCGGCCGGAGGCGGGGACGAAGGGCGGCGCGGGACGGCGCGCGCTCGGGCACAGAGGCGGCGGCGGGCGGCTGGCGGCGGAGGCCACGTGGCAGGGGCGGATTGGCTGCGGGCGCGGGCGGACATGTCCGGACGGTGGAAGAAGTGTCCGGCGGCGCGAGGGAGCGGGGCTAGGGTTTGGACTGCGAGAATTTCGGGGGAGGCCACATATTTATAGGTAGAGGGAGCTAGGAGAGTCCAAATGAGGAGCGGTTTTCGGCCACGCGATCGTGATCAAACAGCCGAGAGCATGGAGGGGAGTTAGATGGGTTTTGGGCCACTTTGGAAGGGGTGTTGGGCTGCACACAAAAGAGGCCTTTGCGGTTACCCGGTTAACCGTTGGAGTATCAAACGACCTACAAATGACACGAAACTTGACAGGCGGTCTACCGGTGCTATACCAAGGCCGCTTGGCAAGACTCGGGCCATTCCGAGAAAGTTTAACACCCGCACACGAAAAGAGACAAGAAGGGGCCGCCGGGTCACATAGGAGTGCCGGATTGCAAAACGGACAACGGGAAAAATGCTCGGATGCATGAGACGAACACGAATGTGAAATGAGATGCACAAGATGACATGATAAAATGCAACACGCAAGCAAAAGACATGGCAACGACGGCGAATAACTGGCAGACACCTGGCGCATCGAATCCGGGGCGTTACACCTCAAGCCGCGGATAGGCGTTTACCATCCGCTTTATCAGGCCGAAGTAGCTGGTAGGCAAGGGCTCACCAGGCCACATCCGGACTATGAAATCATTCATAGCCACTTCGGCCGCCCTGTGGAGTTCAACCAATTGCTTCAATTGGTCACTCAGAGGCATCGGGTGTTCGGCTCCAGCATACTGGGACCAGAACAGCTTCTCCGTCGAGCTCCCTTCCTTGGCACAGTAGAACTCCGCGACATTTGATACGCTGTGTGGCAGATCTGCGAATGCCCCTCGAGAGCTCCGAATTTGGGTAAGTAAGAGAAAAGCCTCCTCCACATGCTTGCTTTGCATAAAGAATGTCTTACCCGCCGCTATCTTCTTGGCCGCCTGGATTTCCTTCTGGGCCTTTTCGGCATCGGCCTTGGCATCTTTCACACTCGCAAGGGCCTTTGCAAGCTCAGACTCCTTCGTCTTGAGGTCACGCTCCAAGGTCTCGAACTTATTGCCGAGCTCCTGGAGCTCTTGCTGTACCTCGCCCACCATAGCATTCTGCTTTTCGCGCTCAATGCGCCCCATGGCCGCCTTGTCTTCGTCCTCGGACAACGCTTTCTTCAGGGACACCACTTCGGTTGTGGCCCCTATTACAAAGTCACGACGCTTTGTCGTTAGAATCACCAATTTTGTCTATTCTTTATAATATGCGAACAGGGTATCACTCACCTTTGTTCTCCTCGAGCTGCCTTTTCGTGAGGTCGAGCTCTCCCTGTGCCTGCTCCAGGTCCCATTTAAGTCCGGCGACCTCGGCCGTGCGGGCAACAGCGGCAAGCAGCACCGCCTGCTTATTCACATGCACACCTACTATTAGACTCCTGCAGATTATAATCGACCCTCCGTTTGGCTTTTCGTTCCGAACACCAAACAGAGTATCAGGGGCTACTGAGGGAGTCCTGGATTAGGGGGTATCCGGATAGCCAGACTGTGTACATCATCTGGACTATTGAAGCGTGAAGATACAAGACTCAAGACTTCGGCCCGTGTCCGGATGGGACTCTCCTTTGCGTGGAAGGCAAGCTTGGCGATCCAGATATTGTGTTTCCTTCCTTGTAACCGACTGCATGTAAACCCTAGCCCTCTCCGGTGTCTATATAAACCGGAGAGGTTGGTCCTTAGAAGGCCGATCATAATTACAATCATACCATCATAGGCTAGCTCTTAGGGTTTAGCCTCTACGATCTCGTGGTAGATCTACTCTTGTACTACCCATATCTTCAATATTAATCAAGCAGGAAGTAGGGTTTACCTCCATCAAGAGGGCCCGAACCTGGGTAAACATCTGTGTCCCTTGCTTCCTGTTACCATCAGCCTTGACGCACAGATCGGGACCCCCTACCCGAGATCCGCCGGTTTTGACACCGACATTGGTGCTTTCATTGAGAGTTCCTCTGTGTCATCGCCGCAAGGCTCGATGGCTCGTCTCATCATCAAGGACGACATTACCTCGAAGGGAGCTCTGGCTGTAGGTAAAACTCTCCGACTCGGCGGCTTTATCATGGCCGCCCCATCGGTGGTAGCGCCGACGATGGCCTCTCGGGTCATCAATCATAACCTTCGCGTCAGTTCGGAACTCGCCGAACAGATAGATCCGTTGGAGCTCTCCTCCCTTAATGAGCTCTTGGATCGCATCGCCGCTCTGGGAGTCGCTACAGACTATGACCGGATCGGGCTTAAACCCGATCAAAGGGACGTCAGATCCCTGCCGGCCACCCATGAGATAGCGATAGTGGAGGAACCTCACACGGACCGTCCCTCGACTTTGAGGATGAGTTATGTCCGGATCACCGAACTCCTTGAGCCAAAGACCTGCTCAAAGGAAGACATGACCCAGGTCCCGGACTTAGAATCGGGCATCATGCCGAACAAATTGGGGAACACCCCGGATCCCGAGCTGTCAGGCTCGGAGCCTTCCACGCCCCTGGGTGTTAGATCGGATCAGAATCCGGATTCAGCTGACAACACTCACCAGGACTTAAACCGCCTCTCCTGCATCAGGAAAGAGCCCTAGGAGACTGTACATCGCTACAGGGCCAGATTCCTCCTTGCGCTTAACAAGGTTAAGGACTGCTGCGAGGAGAATATAGTCTTACTGTTCTGCAAAAACTGCACGGACGAAGGACTTCTTAATGCTATAAGCCGCCATGACATAGTACGTTTCGCGGACTTGGCAATTATAGTACGGAAGTACTGTTCGATGGAAAGTGCCTGGAAAACCCAAATAGGATTTTGGGATAGTACTGCTCTCACCAAAACCTTTGTCCATACTAAACGGGCGAACTCTCATAAGTCAGCCAATCCAATCCCCAAGAAACCAAAGCCCACCCCAGGGCGGAGAACCGTATTGGAAGAATGGCTCGACGGGCCATGTAAGCTCCACAGTACTCCGGATACAATACCAACTCATAGCCTTAGGGCATGTTGGATACTCCGGCAGGTGGCAAAGAGCGGCGTGGATCTTCTTGTAAGCGATAAAGCGGAACAACATCCTGCCGATGAACACAATCCAGTCAGTGGCAGTACAATGACGCTCCTCAGTACACTAGGGAGAGTAGCCGCAATCCATGGGCATAGACCAACTTAGACCAACCTCGCAATATCACAAATAAACAGAGACTTTGATTCCAAGGATCCAAAAATGGCAGCCTACCGTAATGCCGTCCTCAAAATGTCAGCTCAGTTCGAGGGGCTCGAATTCCACCATGTGGCTCAAGAAAACCATCAAGCGGCAGACATCCTTGCCCGCATCGGTGCTAAATGCGACCATGTCCCACCTAACATATTCCTAGAAAGGTTGTTCAGGCCATCCGTAGTATGGTAAGGGGAGTCCGGCAATACCAGCACGGATCCGAACACACCCCCTGATTCCAAACCATCAGACACAATCGGAGGTTTTGCCACCGAAATAACATCTTCGGCCCACGAAATCATGGCTGTAATCGCCCCGTGGACTGAGCCTTTCTTGGCCTACCTAAACAACCAAGAGCTCCCCGAAGACCAAAATGAAGCACACTACATTGTCCGGCATTCTAAAGCTTACAAAGTCCATGAAGGAGAAATCTATAAGAAAAGCCCGACCGGAGTGCTCCAAAGGTGCATCTCCGAAGAGGAAGGGCGGCAACTCTTGGCTGAAATCCATGCCGGACTGGGCGGACACCATGCCGCGGCTCGAGCGCTAGGCAGCAAGGCCTTCCGTATAGGCTTCTATTGGCCGACGGCCCGAGCGGACACACAGGACCTTGTTCAACATTGCGTCGGTTGCCCCTACCAATCTCCAAACAATCCCCATAACTTGGCCCTTTGCGGTCTGGGGGCTAGATATGGTCGGACCTCTTAAAGGGGGAAGCCATAAGAAAAAATACTTATTGGTCATGGTGGATAAGTTCACCAAATGGATAGAAGCCAAACCAGTTAAAACGGCCGAATCCAGACCAGTAATAGACTTCATATCCGGGGTCGTACACCGATACGGTGTCCCCCACAGCATCATCACTGATAATGGCTCAATTTTCACAGCCGATGAAGTGAAAACTTGGTGCGGAAAAATGGGCATTAAGCTCGACTACGCTTCCATCTACCATCCGCAAACAAACGACCAGGTCGAACGGGCAAATGGTCTCATCATGAGCGGCATCAAACCCAGACTAGTGCGATCTTTGACAGCATCGGATACGCACTGGGTGGAGGAGCTTGACTCCATACTCTGGGGGCTGCGGACCACACCGAATCGCACCACCGGATACACACCATTTTTTATGGTATACAGTGCGGAAGCAGTACTACCCTGCGACATAATACATAGCACTGGGTGGAGGAGCTTGACTCCATACTCTGGGGGCTGAGTTAGATCGGCAGGACAACTTGGATGCCCTGGAGGAGGAGCGTGATGTCGCAAAAGCCCGTTCCACATTCTATCAGCAGTAGGCTCGACGATATCAAAGCAGAGAAGTGCGGGCCAAAACTTACAATATTGGCGAGCTCGTTCTACGCCTACCGGAGAAGAAGAAGGACAAACTCAAACCCAAGTGGGAAGGTCCCTTCGTCATTGACAAAGTTCTCACCGGAGGAGCATACCTCTTACGTAATGCATCGGATAACAGACTCGAGCCGAACCCATGGAACGCGGCAAGACTCCGGAGATTCTACACCTAACGCCGAACTCAGTGTTCGTCTCCTTACTCCCTCCCTTTTACTTACGCTCCACCCCACTTTTGCTTTCTCGACCTTTTTTCTCTTCACACAAAGCACTTAATACAGTGCGGACTCCCGGATTACTCCGGCCACACTATGTGTGTAAGCAATACCTGGGGGCTTCCTATTCGGAAGCTAAACATAATTACTTTAAATGGCTTTTTGCCCATCACATATGCGTTCTTTTTCCATATGTGCCTTTTCTTCACCATTATATGCATTGAGATGACTTAAGATGTGGCCAAGCTGGGTTGCCTGGCTCTTGTGTTTATGCCCTACGTTCCCGTTAATTCGGCTAGGGCATAAGGGGAGCACCTCTGCGATTGTTACTGCCGGTTCAGCCGGATGTGTACCTCAGACTGGGTGAAGCCGAAAACTAGATTCCTTAAGAGCATATTCGATCGGTGAACAAAGGATGTATTCGTTTGCTACAACATAAATCCCCAGAAGTCCTGTATCCTACGCCATCGTTCGCAGTCCGGACATGTGCATTGACGCATGCATACCCAAGGAAAGGAACCCCTAACGGGACTATTCTCCCTGGAAGATGTTTCTTACTATCCATGTAATATAACATAACTAGTTGGGTACTTGTCTGTTCAAGCACTTATGACCCCTACGCCTGGTCTCCATGCATACCCCAGTTTTGTATAACTGAGCGGGTTTTCGGATACACCCCGGACTGTAGGATCCGGGGGCTGAAGCGAAAAGGTCCGCCATGACAAATGATTTTAATCCGGCTAGGGGCTACTTATGCCCATTAAATTACACAGTCACTTGGACTGACTATATTCCTCCTCTATACCATCTAACAGGCTATCTAGCTTACAATCCTATTGAGAATACTTAGCGGCTAACGCTACCTGGTCATATACCAGACTTACGGGAATTTCTTGTCCATCGGGCCCCATCGGTCCTACTTCGGCCATATGGTTCAGGTCTAGCTTGGTGTAGCGCGTCTTCACCATTGCCCAGGCTTCTCTTGCACCTTGCCGGCATGCTAATATCTTCCACAGACGGAAGCACTACCGGGCTCCTTGAAGCAGGTCCGCAAGCTCCCCGATGCCATTCGGCAGGAGGCTTGATGGCCACAAGGCCCGAGCAATGCAGTGCATCACCCGCCGAGCTCGCTCGTGCAACTGTGAAAGTTCTTGCAGTAAATCACTTGCAGATGACGGCATCTCCTCTTCAGGGCGACCCGTTAACACTCCTGCAAGCAAAATTCTTTCAAAATACTTCCTCCCCAAACTATCATACAGTTCGTTCGGGCACTCACCATAAATGCCGTGTCGAAGCCTTTTGTTCTCCTTCACAGAGTCCGCCAGTTGAGCGCGGACGTCTTTTAATTCCACATCCAGCCGAATATTGGCATCTTGAAGATTGTTCTTCTCTTGCGTCACTTGTGTAAGGATGCACTCGCCAGCCTTTAGCTGCCTTTTGAGATGCGAGTCGTCATCCATTACGCCCTCCAGATTCACCCCGGGATTGTCTGCAAAATTTTCTGTTAGACTAATCACACCAGCCATTTACTAACTGGTACATCTGCGTACAATTGAGACAAATGTTACCAGAGGAGGCCTTTTGAGATTCCTCTAACTTGGGAACCGCGTCCATCAGCTGGGCCTTACATTCCTCCAGCTCCCGAGCCAATTGTTCATTCTTATCCACAAGGACCTATGCATAAATTGATCCTTCAAACAATTGTTCCAACCATTTCAAGTCTCAGGGGCTACTGCTATACATACTTGTCAAAATTTCTTACCCGTATATCTTTGGTGTACTGGTTCGTCGCTTGGGCAAGCCCGCCTCGAGCAGCTCGGACGTATGCGTCTGCCGAATTGAAGGCATTAAAAGCCTCTTCGGAAAAGATGTTGTTCCGAAGCACGGCCCTCCGGCGCCGGTGATTCATGGCGCTCTCCACTTTGGAGTTCGTGACCGAACACATATCCGCATCCTCTGTCGGAGAACTATGCGGTTCTGGCCCCGTGTCCGCCTCCGCCCTGAAAGCCGGTTCTGGAACCCGGCTGGTTGAGGCATGATTGGCGGGATCCCCGGATATAGTCCGGCTGCTCCTCTTCCTTCCAGGCACAAAGGGCGCTGTCATATTTCAAATACTATAATCGCAGGACAGGTTATCACTTTACCTCTGCAGCGGTGTGTCGACCCTCACCGCCTTCCTCTTGAGCCTGCCCGATCGGGACGTCCGTGGTTGACGAGTCCCTAGGGGCTCGGCCCCGCGCTCCGACCGTCGTCTCTGCAAATAGCACGACGCCTTAAGAGTAAGGCATAATGCCTGAGGGAAGTCCTCTTCGGAGGATAGGGTTTTTTAGTTCGGCTTACACGCGACACAGGGAGCAGTCCGGGATAGTCGGCTGTAATGGCCACTGAGGCACCATCCCAGCTCGCTTGATAAAATACCCCGTTGACAAGCTCCACAGTAATATCCGGATCTTCTTTGACTCCTGGATCTAGGGCCCTTTCGGGGTCCTCTGGCTTCGGGGAGGGGCTAAAGATCCCTTCCACGGCCCTCCTTAGTTCCTGCTCGGAAACATCGATGCAAACAATCTTAGCAGAAGAACGCTAAAGTAAGTAAAACAGGGAAAGGAATGACGACTTACCCACTCTGGGGGGTTGTACATGGAGAATCCGTCCCGCAGTTTAATGCGAAGGAATTCCTCCTCTTCCCCTTTGTATAAATCGGACAATATCCTTGCTAGAGTAGTGGCAGAGTCCGGACCCTTACGGCCGCAGCGGGCGTTGTCTTCCCCGTTGAAGTGCCACATGGGCTTTCCCCGATACTGAAGCGGTTGCACTCCCCGCATTATGCATATTGCCATGACCTCGACTGTCGTCAGTCCGGATTTGGCTAGCAACTTTATCCTACTCATCAGGAAGTGTATCTCCCTTGTATCCTCTTCTTGAGGGCCCCGGGGGCGCCAGCTTAGGCATGCCCTCGGTGGGGCATTGCTGAACTTGGGGAGACCTGTCCGGACTGGATCCGGAAGGGGAACGTCGTCAATGTAAAACCACTCTGAAGGCCAGTTTTCTGGTGCCTTGTTAGGAGTGCCGGAAAGGTATCCGGTTTCGGCAATGCACCATACTTTGACCCCGCCCACTTGACATAGGTATTCTCCCTGGGTGCGGGGAACAAGGCAGAACAACTTCCTCCAATACCTGAACTGAGGTTCATAGCCTAAAAACAGCTCGCAAAGTGCGACGTACCCCACTATATGCAGATGGTGGCAGGGGTAAGGTTGTGCAATTGGAGGCCGTAGAACTCCAAGATCCCGCGAAGAAACTGGTGGATGGGAAACCCGACGCCCCTTAGAAGATGCGGGATGAGGCATACACGCTCCTCTGGAGATGGGTTTGGAGATCCCTCTGCTTGTTCCCCTCCATCATAAGTGGCTATTCCGGCCCGGACAGGGACCATGAACGCTTGTGGGAGAAACCCTTGGCTTTGTAACTTTATCAAACGGCTATGAGGAACTGAACACTCTCCCCAATCCCCCGACTTGGAACAAGGAGGGCGAGCAGAAGAGCTGCGACGGCCGGCCATGTTGGAATGGTTTTTTGTGGAGCGCTCTACTAGATGCTAGCTCAGGGAGGGAGAGTGAGGTTTGGATATGAGAATCCCCGTCCCTTCAAATAGGCGGTCAGCCCGGAGGCTTGAGGGTGTCAAATGAAAAAATGCCTCGGCTCCTCGCATTCGCTCGACACGTGGAGGTGGTCATTATTGAGGCACTAAAGCCGAGGAGCACAACATTGATTGGAGGCCGTACACTATTCGTTGTAATAGGTACTTTGGAGTATTCGGAGATGGAACCCACCTTGCAATGCCAAAGAAAAGACTGCGTGCCGGACTCATCGTCATTGATGCCTGGTTCAGGGGCTACCGAGGGAGTCCTGGATTAGGGGGTATCTGGATAGCCGGACTGTGTACGTCGTCCGGACCATTGAAGCGTGAAGATACAAGACTCAAGACTTCGGCCCGTGTCCGGATGGGACTCTCCTTTTCGTGGACGGCAAGCTTGGCGATCCAGATATTGTGTTTCCTTCCTTGTAACCGACTCCATGTAAACCCTAGCCCTCTCTGGTGTCTATATAAACCGGAGAGGTTGGTCCTTAGAAGGCCGATCATAATTACAATCATACCATCATAGGCTAGCTCTTAGGGTTTAGCCTCTACGATCTTGTGGTAGATCTACTCTTGTACTACCCATATCTTCAATATTAATCAAACAGGAAGTAGGGTTTTACCTCCATCGAGGGGGCGCGAACCTGTGTAAACATCTGTGTCCCTTGCTTCCCATTACCATCAGCCTTGACGCACAGATCGGGACCCCCTACCCGAGATCCGTCGGTTTTGACACCGATAGCTACTACCTATCGGGTGATAATTTCACACATTTTTTATTACTAACCTCAAAACCTGTCAGGAGGCTGGTGCAGGCTTCGGTTAGTCCGCTCTTGGCAGACAAAACCTTCTGAATCACTACACTCATAAGAGTACGGTGCTCTTCATCCATGGAAGCGCCGCGAAGCGCTTCTAGGAGACTATCCGAGGCCTCTGGCGTAACGGAAGTCATCGGCACGGACGGCTCGCCCTCCTTAGCAAGGGGCCGCCTGCCCGAATTCGGAACCATTGGAGGTTCCGCTACAGTATTCAGCTAAGAGCCCGTCTTGCTGCAGCTCTCGTCGGCACACTCCATGGGGATCTTATACCCCGTGTGCCCGACGTCTGGAATTTCTCCTTGGGGCGTCTCTAGAGTCATCTCCCACTGCTCTGGGAGCCTTTGGGACAACACCTCCGTGTCGTCCACAGGCCGAGGGGTAGTAGCCGCCGGGAGTGAGTTCATCGCCGAATCACTCAAGGACCCGTCCGAAGAGGATACCTTGGGATGGACCTTGGCCACACTGCATATACGTGTTCAGCATTATAACAGACTATGAAGCAAAGTCGTACTAAAGTGCAACGGAGTGCGGATACTTACAATCTTACTAGGGGCTTCCCCCTGGGCAGCCACTCCTCCTCGCTATAGGCGGCCGTGGTGGAGTAATCTGGAAGGGACGCCTTTCCCTTCTTAGGCGTCCTAGCCTCCCCCTCCGGGGTAGCTTTCCTCTTCTTCTCCTCCCAAGTGCGGGGAGGCAGAGTTTCTTCGTGTTCCCCCCCACCTCCGCGGAAGGAATCTGCCTTGTCGTCTTCGGATGACGAGGGTATGACGGCCTTGCGCCGGGGACCCTTCCCGGTCCCCTGGACCGCCTTCTTAGGCCCCTCGTCCTCTCCGGATGGGGCGGCCCTTTCCTCTTCCTCCTCCCCTTCAAGGGAGGAGTGTGCCTCGTAATCTTCGGATGAGGCGTCCGGTACGACCTTATGCCGGAGACCCTTCCTGGTCCCCGGGGCCTTCTTTTCGGCCTTCTTTTCCGGCGCCTTGTAGGGCGCCGGGACTAGCATCTCCATCAGGAGAGCATATGCTGGACCTTATGGCAGTGGAGCCGGACAGTCAATCCGCTTCGCCGTCTCCACGTACTCCTGGTCAAATACACACAATGACTTAAGATTCCCCCATGAGTACATTGGGAAAAACTGCATCCAGTGGTAGTCAGAAAACTCACCGGACGGGGGAGCCACATGGCGTGAAGTCCGCGGTCCTTGGATGTGGGAGGAGGTATTTTTGAGGCCTTGAATAGTGCCTTCCATGCGCCCTTGTGTGTCATGCCGTAGAGCTTTTGAAGCGTCTGGTGTTCAGCCGGGACGAACTCCCACAGATTAAATGCCCGTCTTTGGCACGGAAGAATCCGGCGGACAAGCATGACCTGGACCACGTTGACAAGTTTGATTTTCTTGTCCTTCATATTCTTAATGCAGTTCTGAAGTCCGGTCAGCTTCGCAGGCTCGCCCCATGCTAGGCCCTTCTTTTCCCAGGAGGTGAGCCGCATGGAATTCCAGATCAGAATTCGGGGGCCGCCGCCCAGTTGGCGTCGCGCGGCTCGGTGATGTAGAACCAACCCGATTGCCACCCTTTCACGGTCTCCGCAAAGGAGCCGTCAAGCCAAGTGACGTTGGGCATCTTGCCCACCATGGAGCCTCCGCACTCCGCTTGCTGGCCGCTCACGATCTTCGGCTTCACGCAGAAGATTTGTAGCCACAAGCCGAAGTGAGGCTTGATGCGGAGGCAGGCCTCGCACACGACGATAAATGCCGAGATGTTGAGGACGAAATTTGGGGCTAGATCATGGAAATCTAGCCCGTAGTAAAACATGAGCCTGCGGACAAATGGATGAAGTGGAAATCCCAGTCCACGGACGAAGTGGGCGAGAAACACGACCCTCTCGTGGGGTTATGGAGTTGGAATGATCTGCCCTTTGTCTGGTAGCCGGTGCACAATGTCTGCGGCCAAGTATCCGGCCAACCAGAGCTTCGCAATATGCTCCTCCTTCACGGTGGAGGCCACCCACTTGCCTCCTGCTCCGGACATGTTTGGCTGTGCGGAGAAATCGTGAACTAGGGTGCTGGAGCTCGAGGGTGTGGGAATGGATAAGCAGAGGAGGAAGAAGGCGTGGGTGAAAATGGGGAATCCTTATCCCTTTATAGAGGCGACAAGAACGGTGCCTCCCCACTTTCCTGTTGAGAATCGCTTATTTCCCAAATGCCGCGATTGATTGCACGATTGGGTTACCCATACCCGTATTGATGGAAATCCCGCGATAAGGGGACATGATCCCTGCTTTCACAAGACGTGCCAAGGAAACCGCCTCACAATATGCGCTATGGCTGGTTGTGGGAAAACGGTTCGAATAATGACCCGACCATTGTGTCATGTCACTTTGTCTAAAGTTGTCAGCAGATTACATTTGTGAAATATCATTCTCTCTACGGTGGTATGTGAAGATCATCTTGCAGATCCGTACATTATCTAAGTGTTCGGTAATTACTATGGAGTATTCGGAGATGGAACCCCCCTTGCAATGCCGAAGACAGAACTGCGTGCCGGACTCATCGTCATTGGAGCCTGGTTCAGGGTCTACCGAGGGAGTCCTGGATTAGGGGCTATCTGGACAGCCGGACTAAATACTTTGGCCGGACTGTTGGACCGTGAAGACTCAAGACTTTATCCCGTGTCCGGATGGGACTCTCCTTTGCGTGGAAGACAAGCTTGGTGATCCGGATATTATATTTCCTTCGTTGTAACCGACTCCATGTAAACCCTAGCCCCCTCCGGTGTCTATATAAACTGGAGGGTTTAGTCCTTAGGGACAGGATCATAATCATCATAGGCTAGCTTCTAGGGTTTAGGCTCTACGATCTCGTGGTAGATCAACTCTTGTAATACTCATATCATCAATGTCAATCAAGCGGGAAGTAGGGTTTTACCTCCATCGAGAGGGCACGAACCTGGGTAAAACATCGTGTCCCTTGCCTCCTGTTACCATTGGCCTTAGACGCACAGATCGGGACCCCCTACCCAAGATCCGTTGGTTTTGACACCGACAACCGGATCTATGACCTGCAAAACCAAAACTGTGAGTATGAATATAGATTCAAGAGGATGAGTTTGGCTGCAGATTTGAGGATCCCGGAGACTCGATCATCCTTCTATGATGGTGAGCCTATGCCTTGGAAGATGGACGACAAGCCTACATCATCAACAACCCCTACTTCACCACCTCCGAGGGCATAATCACATGGGTATGGGCACTCCCCTTGGAAACTGCCAAGCTTGGGGGAGGTGCCCCGGTATCGTATCACCATCACACTCCTATCTTTACCGTTTTACTTAGTTCGATCCTTTTAGTAGTATCTTGATTTAGTACACTGAAGTTTTGGTATCAAGTAGTTTTGAGTTTTGCTTTGTGATCTCTTTATGTAATCGAGTCCGTGAGCTATCTATAATAAAGATTAGTGTTGAGTCAAGGGCTTTGCTATCTTGCTATGATCTTGAGGAAGTAGAAAGAATAAAAAGAATAAAAGAGTTCATATTGATCTTATGGATAGTAATGACTTCACACATAGAAAGTATGAGGCATAAAAGTTGTTGAGAGTTGACAAACATAGTTTTGGTCATTGTTGCAATTAATAGGAAGTAATAAGGAAAGAGAGGTTTTCACATACAAATATACTATCTTGGACATCTTTTATGATTTTTGGCACTCATTAAGTATGACATGCTAAAAGAGTTGATGTTGGACAAGGAAGACAACGTAATGGTTTATGTTTTCTCACATATCAGTTAAAGTATATTGTCATTGATCTTCCCAGCATGTTGAGCTTGCCTTTCCCCCTCATGCTAGCCAAATTCCTTGCACCAAGTAGAGATACTACTTGTGCTTCCAAATATCCTTAAACCTAGTTTTTGCCATGAGAGTCCACCATACCTACCTATGGATCGAGTAAGATCCTTCAAGTAAGTTGTCATGTTGCAAGCAATAAAAATTGCTCTTTAAATATGTATGACTTATTAGTGCGGAGAAAATAAGCTTTATATGATCTTGTTATGGAAGCAATAAAAGCAACAGACTGCATAATAAAGGTCCATATACAAGTGGCAATATAAAGTGACGTTCTTTTGCATTAAGATTTTGTGCATCCAACCCTAAAAGCACATGACAACCTCTGCTTCCCTCTACGAAGGGCCTAACTTTTACTTTATGTTTTTACTTTATGCTTGAGTCAAGGTGATATTCACCTTTCCCTTTTTCATTTTATCCTTTGGCAAGCTCCTCGTGTTTGAAAGATCTTGATATATATATATATATATATATATCCAATTGGATGTAAGTTAGCATGAATTATTATTGTTGACATCACCCAAAGGTGAATATATCGGGAGGCAACACAATAAGCCCCTATCTTTCTCAGTGTCCGGTTGAAACTCCATAACCACAAGTACTGCGTGAGTGTTAGCAATTGTAGAAGACTATATGATAGTTGAGTATGTGGACTTGCCGAAAAGATGTATTCTTGACTCTTTATGATGTTATGATAAATTGCAATTGCTTCAATGACTGAGATTATAGTTTGTTATTTCCCAATGAAGTTTTTGAACCATACTTGACATTGTGAATTGATTGTTACTTGAGCATAAGAAACCATATGACAAAATCTATATATGTTGCTGTTATAAGAATGATCATGATGCCCTCATGTCCATATTTTATTTTTATCAACACCTCTATCTCTAAACATGTGGACATATTTTTTGATATCGGCTTCCGCTTGAGGACAAGCGAGGTCTAAGCTTGGGGGAGTTGATACGTCCATTTTGCATCATGCTTTTATATCAATATTTATTGCTTTATGGGTTGTTATTACACACTATGTCTCAATACTTATGGCTATTCTCTCTTATTTTACAAGGTTTACCATGAAGAGGGGGAATGCCGGCAGCTGGAATTCTGGCTGGAAAAGGAGCAAACATTGGAAACCTATTCTGCACAGCCCCAAAAATCCTGAAACTCCACGGAAGTTAGTTTTGAAATTAATAAGAATTATTGAGCGAAGAAAATACCAGAGGGGGACCACACCCTGGCCAGGAGGGTGGGGGCGCGCCCACCCCTACTGGGCGCCCCCTGTCTCCTGGGCCCCATGGTGGCCCTCCGGCGCCCATCTTCTACTATATGAATGCTTTTACCCTGGAAAAAAAATCACACGCAAGCTTACGGGATGAAACTCCACTGCCACAAGACGGAACCTTGGCGGAACCAATCTAGGGCTCCGGAAGAGCTGTTCTGCCGGGGAAACTTCCCTCCGGGAGGGGGAAATCATCACCATCGTCATCACCAACGATCCTCTCATCGGGAGGGGGTCATTCTCCATCAACATCTTCACCAGCACCATCTCCTCTCAAAACCCTAGTTCATCTCTTGTATCCAATCTTGTATCAAAACCACAAATTGGTACCTGTGGGTTGCTAGTAGTGTTGATTGCCCCTTGTAGTTGATGCTAATTGGTTTACTTGGTGGAAGATCATATGTTCAGATCCTTAATTCATATTATTACTCCTCTAATTATGAACATGAATATGCTTTGTGAGTAGTTACGTTTGTTCCTGAGGACATGGGTGAAGTCTTGCTATTAGTACTCATGTGAATTTGGTATTCGTTTGATATTTTGATGAGATGTATGTTGTCTTTCCTCTAGTGGTGTTATGTGAACGTCGACTACAAGACACTTCACCATTATTTGGGCCTAGAGGAATGCATTGGAAGTAATAAGTAGATGATGGGTTGCTAGAGTGAGAGAAGCTTAGACGTAGCTTATGCGTTGCTTTGTAAGGGGATGATTTGGATCAATATGTCTAATGCTGTGGTTAGGTTTACCTTAATACTTCTTTTGTAGTTGCGGATGCTTGCAATATGGGTTAATCATAAGTGGGATGCTTGTCCAAGTAAGGGCATGTAACATCCCAAAATTCTAAATTTTGGAATGTTATAATAAATAGATAGTTTTGATTGATTGTTTGATTGTTTGATTGATTGAGTGAAATTCGATACTTTTTGAAAGTTAAATGAGAGGGAATAAAAGGACTTTCCCAAAATTTCATTTTTGCTTTTATGATCTTTGGGAATTCAAATTCTTTTCATCACAAAACCCTGGAGAGAAGATGACATGACTTCTTCCATTTATTTAAATGACAAGGGGTGTTGAAAATATTTGAATTTCATTTGAAATTATTTCCAATACATAAAACTTCAAGCAACTCAATGACTTTCATGAGAGAAGGTAAAATGACTTCTTCAAAACATATGAAATATGAGTTGGGAGTTTAAAAGAATTAAATTCAAAGTTCTTTTGAATTTATTTTTCAATTTGGAGTTATTTGAGTTTTATTCAAATTATTTTTCTCCAAAAATAAAATATACAGAAATTAGGGTAACATGATTCCCTACATCAGAAAAATGGAGAGAAATAAATTTGAATTAATTTTGGTATTTTTAAAATGATTTTCTTTGGATTTTATTAGAGCAGCAACAGTGTTTGATTTATATAAATTTGTGTGGATTTTATTTGACTCTACAAAAATGTTCAGCTTGTAGAAAATATTTTTCTGAAGATTTTGATATATTATATGCCTATATAATATATTTATTTATTTGGTTTTATTATTTTTATTTCGCCTGGAAAATGTTTAAAAAAAAGAAAAAAACCTTTCCCGCCGACTGGGTTGGCCCAGCTCCCACGCCAGGCCGCAGGCCCAGCCCACCTCCGCGCCCGTCCCCGAGCTCCCGCGGACTCCGCCCGCCGCACGACTCCGCAGCCGCTCGCCGTGGTCGCCCCGGCCTCCTCCTGCCCCCTCGCCAACACCACAGAGCCGCCCCTCCCCCATATAAGCGCCGCCCCGGGCCCCTCTCTCTATCTCACTGTGTCGCCCCTCACCTCACGCTGCCGCCGCCGCACTTGCTGCCGCCGCTGCCGCCTGAATCGCGCCGCCGCCGCTTGCGCTCGCCGCCGCTGCCCCGTGCCGCCCGCGCCACCGCAATCCGTTGCCCCGATGCCGCACCGCTCGCCGGAGCCGTCGCCCCATTCCGCTGGATTTCGCCGCCACCACGCCAACCTCGCCGGACTTCGCCCGCCGCTTAAACCGCCGAAAACCGGTATAAAACCACCTCCGGTTCGACCGGTTTTCTTTTAGGTTTAGGTTTTCTTTCGGTTTAGTTTTTTAGTTAGTTTAGTTATTTAACGATCGTTCTCTGTTTAGGTAGATCTAGTGAACTATTTCGTTCGTTAGCGTTCGGTAATGAACGTTCACTATTTAGTCTCTATCTTTTATTTTAGTCTTCTGCCAGAGACTCGTTTGTGATGTTTTTATTTACAGATTAGTCCCTCTACTTCAAACGACCACATCTTTTTACTCGTTTATCCAAATTCAATGAAACCAACGCCCACTTCTTCGTTATGATCCCCTCTATCCAGATAAACAACTCAAACATGTTTTTGAAAGTTTAAAATTTGAATTAGATCAGATTTGAATTTGAACTTCGTTTGATTGTAACTTGAGTTTTATAACTCTGATTTGAGTGATTCTTTTTGCAACTCGAAGCTCTTGACCTAAACTTTCTGATAAGGCCAAATTCACATAATTTTGGTACTCTTAGGAATTGTTTTATGTTGCAAGAGTTATTTGCTTGGTTTTGATGTTTTCCGAATCGTACTCTTCGTTCTTCCTGATCTTTTGAGTGATTGCTTATGTGTGGTTACTATTGCTTGCTCACGATAGATTGACCAGAGTGTGACGAGTAGATCTATCAAGAGTTTTGAGTGCGAATCACCTTCATCAACATTGCAGGCAAGTTCACACTTTGATCATACCTTTTCTCATACCCAGTTTTTATTGCATTAGTTCAATCCTCCAAACAATTGCATGATTAGGATCTGAATTAAATTGGGGGTTTTGGGAAGTAGATTGAGGTAGCACCTATTACCTGTTTTGTTTTCAAAACCCTTGGGAGTTACTTCTACGTTTGCTTATTATGCCATGCTATGCTAGTAGACGTGGATTGGGTGAGTGAATTTCCATGACAGATGTGAGATTGTTAATTAATGGTTTATTTGAGGTGGCAACTTAAACACACATCTGGGTGGATTGAGGCACCTGGTTACTCCAGGACTTGCCTGTCTAGGCACCTGGGTTTCCAGGACCTGCCTGTATTTCTAAGGACCGTCACCCAGGCTCAAAGGGATCATGAGATTATTCAAACTAGAAACTTCCGTGTGCAGCCACATGCTATTATGGGCTCTAGCATAGTTGACTAAGTTGTGCGAACTCTTACGGGGTGGACTAGCAGATGTAGGGGATGTAGGTTGGTACGGTCTACCCCTTACGTAAGGTGCAAGCTCTTCTGAAAGACTATGTCTCGGTCATCCGTTTCTCAAACACCATGTAGTGCGAGAAACCAAACGGAGGAGATCGAGTCATGTGGGGAAAAGTGCGCAAACCTCTGCAGAGTGTACAAACTAATCATGATTAGCCGTGTCCCCGGTTATGGACATCTTGAGTATCTAGTACTTGATTATCCTGTGAATCTCATCATGTTACTTCTAAATTAATATTGTTGGGATTGTTAATGAGTACTTTTAATTGGGATTGAGAATGCTGTCAACCATTCTCAATGTTTAACAACCACCATGATAGTTAAATAAATTTATTCCTTTGCAGTAGGGAAAAATTTGCTTTTCGCAAAAACATTACAACCGTAGAGCCTCCACCAGCCAAATATGCATGTAGTGATAGCCTTTATTCATCATTGCTCTATGGTGTGAATTTGCCAGTACATTCAATGTACTGACCCTCTGTCGCTGCAACGTCTCATGTTGCAGGATCTTACGACGAGTAAGAGATACGTTAGGGTTACGATTTCCTATACTCAACTTTGTTGTTGGTGTTGATGGGAATCCACAACCTTGTTGCTTCCGCTATTTGGATTGAGGTAATAGTATTTACGCTACTTTATACATGTGATTTACCTCTGTTATAAATCCTCGAGTACTGTGTGTGTCAGCATACCGATCCAGGGATGACACGTAAGCATAGAGACTTGACCCATTCGGGTCGGGTCGCTACAAGATGGTATCAGAGCACATGTTGACTGTAGGACGTGACCCTAGAAACTGGCAAGCCAATAGGAAAGATTTTTTTCTCTACTATCTTCTTTTCAAAAGAATCTTTTACCTCTCTTCTCTTCTAAGCTTATTCAACTATTCCATTTTAGTGAGACCATACCCCTTTCCCCTTTTTGACCACTCGAAGATTCGACTGATGAGACCACTCCAAGAAGGACAGATATCGGACAACTAAGACTACTTTGGAATAAAGAGGATTTTTACTGCGCATTGCAATGATGGAAACTACGACGGATAAAGACCCCGAAGACTAGGATAATATGAATAATTTCCAGATTTGGTATGACCAAAGAAGGCTACACTTATGGAACTTGGCAGACTATGGAAGCTGTCAATACCCGAGATCAAGGTGTGTAGGAGAAAGACTGGAACATGGAGCATTAGAATTCAAAGTTTTGTCCATAAAAGCCCCAAGACAGGAGATAGCAACTATGGAATGATAGCTCATGGCAGAGAAATAGTCATAAACATGGATATCCATGATGCTATCGATTGCTCATGTTATTGTCACCATGAGGTGTTAAGCACGCATCTTTCGGAAGAATTGGATGACAAAAGGGCTAATGGAGCACCTGCCAGCAAGAGATCAAGTTTTAACCTTAGCTGGTGTATCACTAGGATCTGGAGTATTACATCAGGAAGTTTAAGATGGACCTTCAGAAAGCTGTATTTGATAAGGGAGCATTTTGTGAAGAACTCAGGACCTTGAAGCTGAAAGTAGCCAAGCTGGAGGAGTAAGACCTCGAGATACCGGAGATCCGTCAGGAACTGGAGGACAATAGGGCATGGTTCATGCCAAAGATGTTGAAATCCTGAAGTTTGGAACGCAACTCCAGAAATATTAAAGGACGTCATGATAGACTTTGCGACAACAGAGATGATCTGGCAAAAGAACTTGAGTAGGACAAGCATGATCAGAAGGAGCCATCAGAGACATGACCAAGACTTGAAGAGTTTGATGACGTTGAGATTTATTGACCATTAGAAGACCAAATCCCATTGTACTTATGTTAGATGCGACGATTGTGAGTTGTCTTTTGTTTGTTGTTTTTCCGACAGCCACAATAAAACCTGTCTTTTCAAAACTTTTGTTTGTGTTGTGTGTATCTATCTCTATCTCTCCTATCCCACCCCAAAACCCCTGGACCCAATAGAGGATGAATGGAGATGAGCTCGTATTTTCTGGACCAATGAGTCAATTGGAGGCAGACCAATGGATTCAGAACATGGAGGATCACATGAAGAACAACCATACAGTCGGAAAGGATATGACCCAACATACTCTATAGTGCTTTGAAAAGAGGTGATACTACTTGGTGGAGGATGTACCAAAACCATCAATGGATGGCAAAGAGTAACCACTTGAGAAGAATTTAAATTGACTCTGCAAAGGTCTCGTCTTGTGTCCCAGAAGTTGAAGCCTTATGGAAGTGATATGAAGAAACCCTGTGCATACAAAGCTTTGTGGAGAAATAGGACACAACCATAAAGAAAACAAGGACGAATACCCTCATAAGCGAGGGGATTACCAAAGGAAGTTAGACGAGGATCTCAGGGAACTCCGGTTGGAGATTGTTCCCAAAGGTTTTGTTGCATCAATGGAAGTTTAGTCTACATTTTTGGGAAAGATCCGTGAAGCTCAGAAGAATGAAAAAAGATTGCCGAGTTAAAAGAGAGGATGAACAAAGGAAAGGCCAAAGGTTTTCATAAGGTTGAGCATGACACCTTATGGTTTGAGCATAGTGTATATGTTCCCAATAATGCAAGGATCAGGAAGTAAATACTTCAAGAGGCTCATGACTCACCATACTCGATTCGCCCTGGAAACACCAAGATGTATTTGGATTTGAAGGAGTGTTTCTGGTGGACTGGTATGAAGAAGGATATTATGGAGTATGTAGTCGTAGGTGATGTATGCCAGAGAGAGTAAAAGCAGAGCATCAGAAGCCAGTAGGATTACTACAACCTATGCCGATACCCGAATAGAAGTGGGGATAAGCTTGGCATGGATTTCATTATCGGATTTCCCAGAACCCGATCGTGATATGATTCTATCTGGGTAGTAGTTGATTCGCTTGACCAAAGTGGCTCACTTTATCCCATTGAAAACCACCTATACAACTGCGAAGTTGGCCAAGATATATTTGACCAGGATCGTATGTCTGCATGGAGTTCCGAGGACCATCGTATCAGATAGAGGAACACAGTTTACCTCAAAGTTTTGGAATCAGCTGCCCAGACTTTGGGTACTAGGCTAGAGTTCAGTACAGCCTTTCATCCGCAGACAGATGGATAGACTGAGAGAGTAAACCAGATTCTAGAGGACATGTTGAGAGCATGTGCACTAGATTATGGATCCAGTAGGGATGATAATCTACCTTACGCTGAGTTATCATACAACAACAGTTACCAAGCCAGTGAAGATGACCCCTTTTGAAGCGTTGTATGGGAGAAGGAGCCCGACACCGTTGATGTGGGATGAAGTTGGAGACCGTCAGTTGTTTGGACCAAATGTGATCAAGGAGTCGGAAGAGAATGTTAAGTTGATTCGAGATAGACTGAAGGTAGCTCAGTCCAGGCAGAAGAGTTATGCAGACTCAAAAATGCAAGGAGGAAGTCTATGAAATTGGAGATAGAGCGTGTCTTCGTGTGTCCCCTCTACGAGGAGTTAAATGATTTGGAATTAAGGAAAGTTAGCCCCGAGATTTGTAGGACCATACCGAGTTTTGGAGCGTATGGGAGAAATGGCCAACAAGTTGGAGTCACTCGAAGGACTGTCAGTAGTTCATGATGTGTTTCACGTTTCCCAATTGAAGAAGTGCCATGCAGAGATGGCCAATATTCCCCTGTAAGGGCGCTTGGCCCTAGAAAGGATAATGATGTTCCACGAAGTGGAGTATGGACTTAATAAGTATACGTTTTTATCTCGGTATGTGGGATATTCCACGAGGATGAAGAGATGAATTACTATTGGATATAAAGGAGGTATGATGTTGGAGATATGGATCAATGGAAATCCCATGATGAGTCGGAGTAATCACCCTTAGTTTCTTACCAATAAATAGAAGGAAGAAAGACATTACAATTGGATGGATTTTAAGTATGCTAGGAAGATGGAAGTTGAATGTTGGAATAACGATCAGTTGCCCAGAGGATGAGTTCAAGGTTTACAAGTGATGAGATGGGCCATAACCCACAGGCCCCAGGAACTGCCAAGAAGCAAGCACACTCTTGCTGAAGGGAAAACCCTGGAAGAGGATATGCCTTTACCCACTGACGATTTTATAGGAGCAACGCAAAACCTGAGAGTTCTAAGGAACGATAGATGCTTGTTTGGCTTGCAGAATCAATGGATTTATCCGAACTTGGTTCGTTGACAAGAGAAATTCTGCAATGCTAGTGAGGATGACCTAGTGTTAGCATGCGAGATTCGCTAAACCATATACAAGATAATGATTTGGGTGCGGGATGGATTGATCACCATACTGACTTACTCTTATTATTCGCCTTGCTATATGGGATGGTAAATCTGAGTGACTTACCTATAGTAGAGAGACGATGATCAAAACCTTGTTTAAACCTTAGAATGGTATACGTATTTTCCCTTGTACAGGCAGTTGTTGCCAATCGTAGGTCATACGGTGAGAATGAAGCCAGACCCGTTTTCTGCAGGAGAAACCATAAATTTTTGACCACCATGAGATATTGATAGCTGTTTAGTATTGGCGCCAGACCCGTCAGCTAAGAAGACCCAGTCTCGGAATAACCGTACCAAGATGAAAGGACCGAAGAATTGAGGAAAAGGTTATGCCACTACCAGAAGAGCCCAGAGAAGGAATTTTCCTAAGATCTGAGAAGACCAACACTGTTAGGAATAAGGATGGAGTATATGAGTATTGATGGAACCGTAACCATGCTTCTAAGGGTGGTAGCACCCGAGACCCCGGAGACGAACGTTGGATTTTGAAGACCCCCAACCCTAACCTATTTCTTGCTAGCCTCTCCGAATCTCGAGGACGAGATTCATTTTAAGGGTGGTAGGTTTGTAACATCCGAAAATTCTAAATTTTGGAATGTTATAATAAATAGATAGTTTTGATTGATTGTTTGATTGTTTGATTGATTGAGTGAAATTCGAAACTTTTTGAAAGTTAAATGAGAGGGAATAAAAGGACTTTCCCAAACTTTCATTTTTGCTTTTATGATCTTCGGGAATTCAAATTCTTTTCATCACAAAACCCTGGAGAGAAGATGACATGACTTCTTCCATTTATTTAAATGACAAGGGGTGTTGAAAATATTTGAATTTCATTTGAAATTATTTCCAATTCATAAAACTTCAAGAAAATCAATGACTTTCATGAGAGAAGATAAAATGACTTCTTCAAAACATATGAAATGTGAGTTGGGAGTTTAAAAGAATTAAATTCAAAGTTCTTTTGAATTTATTTTTCAATTTGGAGTTATTTGAGTTTTATTCAAATTATTTTTCTCCAAAAATAAAATATACAGAAATTAGGGTAACATGATTCCCTACATCAGAAAAATGGAGAGAAATAAATTTGAATTAATTTTGCTATTTTTAAAATGATTTTCTTTGGATTTTATTAGAGCAGCAACAGTGTTTGATTTATATAAATTTGTGTGGATTTTATTTGACTCTAGAAAAATGTTCAGCTTGTAGAAAATATTTTTCTGAAGATTTTGATATATTATATGCCTATATAATATATTTATTTATTTGGTTTTATTATTTTTATTTCGCCTGGAAAATGTTTTAAAAAAAAGAAAAAAAACTTTCCCGCCGACTGGGCCGGCCCAGCTCCCACGCCAGGCCGCACGCTCAGCCCACCTCCGCGCCCGTCCCCGAGCTCCCGCGGACTCCGCCCGCCGCACGACTCCGCAGCCGCTCGCCGTGGTCGCCCCGGCCTCCTCCTGCCCCCTCGCCCACGCCACGGAGCCACCCCGCCCCCATATAAGCGCCGCCCCGGGCCCCTTTCTCTCTCTCACCGCGCCGCCCTTCACCTCGCGTCGCCGCCGCCGCACTTGCTGCCGCCGCTGCCGCCTGAATCGCGCCGCCGCCGCTTGCGC
>NC_041393.1:231805027-231815095 GCF_002162155.2 Triticum dicoccoides
ACCGCTCGCCGGAGCCGCCGCCCCGTCCGCTGGATTTCGCCGCCGCCGCGCCAACCTCGCCGGACTTCGCCCGCCGCTTAAACCGCCGAAAACCGGTATAAAACCACCTCCGGTTCGACCGGTTTTCTTTTAGGTTTAGGTTTTCTTTCGGTTTAGTTTTTTAGTTAGTTTAGTTATTTAACGATCGTTCTCTGTTTAGGTAGATCTAGTGAACTATTTCATTCGTTAGCGTTCGGTAACGAACGTTCACTATTTAGTCTCTATCTTTTATTTTAGTCTTCTGCCAGGGACTCGTTTGTGATGTTTTTATTTACAGATTAGTCCCTCTACTTCAAACGACCACATCTTTTTACTCGTTTATCCAAATTCAACGAAACCAACGCCCACTTCTTCGTTATGATCCCCTCTATCCAGATAAACAACTCAAACATGTTTTTGAAAGTTTAAAATTTGAATTAGATCAGATTTGAATTTGAACTTCGTTTGATTGTAACTTGAGTTTTATGACTCCGATTTGAGTGATTCTTTTTGCAACTCGAAGCTCTTGACCTAAACTTTCTGATAAGGCCAAATTCACATAATTTTGGTACTGTTAGGAATTGTTTTATGTTGCAAGAGTTATTCGCTTGGTTTTGATGTTTTCCGAATCGTACTCTTCGTTCTTCCTGATCTTTTGAGTGATTGCTTATGTGTGGTTACTATTGCTTGCTCACGATAGATTGACCAGAGTGTGACGAGTAGATCTATCAAGAGTTTTGAGTGCAAATCACCTTCATCAACATTGCAGGCAAGTTCACACTTTGATCATACCTTTTCTCATACCCAGTTTTTATTGCATTAGTTCAATCCTCCAAACAATTGCATGATTAGGATCTGAATTAAATTGGGGGTTTTGGGAAGTAGATTGAGGTAGCACCTATTACCTGTTTTATTTTCAAAACCCTTGGGAGTTACTTCTACGTTTGCTTATTATGCCATGCTATGCTAGTAGACGTGGATTGGGTGAGTGAATTTCCATGACAGATGTGAGATTCTTAATTAATGGTTTATTTGAGGTGGCAACTTAAACACACATCTGGGTGGATTGAGGCACCTGGTTACTCCAGGACTTGCCTGTCTAGGCACCTGGGTTTCCAGGACCTGCCTGTATTTCTAAGGACCGCCACCCAGGCTCAAAGGGATCATGAGATTATTCAAACTAGAAACTTCCGTGTGCAGCCACATGCTATTATGGGCTCTAGCATAGTTGACTAAGTTGTGCGAACTTTTACGGGGTGGACTAGCAGATGTAGGGGATGTAGGTTGGTACGGTCTACCCCTTACGTAAGGTGCAAGCGCTTCTGAAAGACTATGTCTCGGTCATCCGTTTCTCAAACACCATGTAGTGCGAGAAACCAAACGGAGGAGATCGAGTCATGTGGGGAAAAGTGCGCAAACCTCTGCAGAGTGTACAAACTAATCATGATTAGCCGTGTCCCCGGTTATGGACATCTTGAGTATCTAGTACTTGATTATCCTGTGAATCTCATCATGTTACTTCTAAATTAATATTGTTGGGATTGTTAATGAGTACTTTTAATTGGGATTGAGAATGCTGTCAACCATTCTCAATGTTTAACAACCACCATGATAGTTAAATAAATTTATTCCTTTGCAGTAGGGAAAAATTTGCTTTTCGCAAAAACATTACAACCGTAGAGCCTCCACCAGCCAAATATGCATGTAGTGATAGCCTTTATTCATCATTGCTCTATGGTGTGAATTTCCCAGTACATTCAATGTACTGACCCTCTATGGCTGCAACGTCTCATGTTGCAGGATCTTACGACGAGTAAGAGATACGTTAGGGTTACGATTTCCTATACTCAACTTTGCCGTTGGTGTTGATGGGAATCCACAACCTTGTTGCTTCCGCTATTTGGATTGAGGTAATAGTATTTACGCTACTTTATACATGTGATTTACCTCTGTTATAAATCCTCGAGTACTATGTGTGTCAGCATACCGATCCAGGGATGACATGTAAGCACAGAGACTTGAGCCATTCGGGTCGGGTCGCTACAGGGCAGTACCCAAGCACCGGTCCACCCACATATCAAATTATCAAAGTACCGAATGCGATCATATGAGCGTGATGAAAACTAGCTTGATGATAATTCACATGTGTCCTCGGGAGCTCTTTTCTCATTATAAGAAATTGTCCAGGCTTGTCCTTTGCTACAAAAAGGATTGGGCCACCTTGCTGCACTTTATTTACTTTCATTGCTTATTACTCATTACAATTTATCTTATCACAAAACTATCTGTTACCTACAATTTCAGTGCTTGCAGAGAAAACCTTACTGAAAACCGCTTGTCATTTCCTTCTGCTCCTCGTTGGGTTCGACACTCTTACTTATCGAAAGGACTACGATAGATCCCCTATACTTGTGGGTCATCACCGGCGGCTGTTTACGCACACCGAGGCCAGACATCAGCTCCAGAGCCTAAGCCAAAACCTCCACTGGACCCTTATCATCCATCATCTTATCAGTGGGATCCGGAGGAGATCGCCAGTCAGTGGCAGTACAATGATGCTCCTCAGTACACTAGGGAGTACATATTTCTCACCTACATTACATTCATGTTCACACACTCATTCTAGTTGTCGGTGCTCATACTTTTTCATTATGCTATCCATGCTAGTTTAATTTCTTTTTCTAGCTTTCTTCTTGTGTGTTTGATAAACCTTAAGAAAAAAATAGTTAGTTTAATTACCATGCTTGTAGTAGTAATTAAAAGAAAACCCAAAAATATTTCTTGTTCTTCTTTTTGCTTGTTGGGAGCTTTCCCGTGTAAATAGTTTTATTTCCTTTCCTTTCCTTTGGAGGTCGAGAGGAGAAGACTATAATGAAAATGTTTAAGTGGCTCTTATATGCATGATTGTTGATTTAACCAAGAGCCCATGTTATTTTGTCTTCTCCCTTTAATTGAATGCTTGCAGATTCCAGCTTAGTCCAATGCACGTGCACTATTATTATTATACACACCATTCAGTCGTGCAAGTGAAAGGCAATAATGACGATATATGATGGACTGATTGAGATGAGAGAAGCTGGTATGAACTCGACCTCTCTTGTTGTTGTAAATATGATGAGTTCATCGTTCCTGATTCATCCTATTATGAATAAACATGTTTGCAATGACATTTAGAGATTATAGTTGCTTATGCCATGCTTAATTAGCTAGTAGCTTATAATGGTTTACCTTTTGTGCCAACATGCTATTAAAATGGTTGTGATGTGGTATGATAGGGTGGTATCCTAAATGATTCAAGTGACTTGACTTGGCACATGTTCACGCATGTAGTTGAAACAAAATCAACATAACCTTCACGATATTTATGTTCATGCTGGATTATATCCTACTCATGCTTGCACTCAGTGTTGATTAATTTTAATGCATGTTCAATGACTATTGTCGCTCTCTCAGTTGGTCGCTTCCCAGTCTTTTGCTAGCCTTCACCTGTACTAAGAGGGAATACTGCTTGTGCATCCAAACTCCAGAAACCCCAAAGTTATTCCATATGAGTCCACCATACCTTCCTATATGCGGTATTTACCTGCCGTTCCAAGTAAATTTGTATGTGCCAAACTCCAAACCTTCAAATAAAATTTTGTTTTGTATGCTCAAGCAGCTCATGTATCAACTAGGGATGTCTGTATCTTCCATGCTAGGTGGGTTATTCTCAAGAGGAGTGGACTCCGCTCCTCATTCATGAAAAATGGCTGGTAACTGGGATGCCCAATCCCATGATCAAAAGATCAAATCAAATCAAAATAATTAAACAAAACTCCCCCAGGATTGTTGCTAGTTGGAGGCACCCGTTGTTTCGGGCAAGCCATGGATTGATGCTTGTTGGTGGTGGGGGAGTATAAACTTTACCATTCTGTTTGGGAACCGCCTATAATGTGTGTAGCATGGAAGATATAGAGATCTCATAGTTGTTACGTTGACAGTGAAAGTATACTGCCCAAAATGTTATTCATCTCTATTTTAAAATCGAGCTCTGGCACCTCTACAAATCCCTGCTTCCCTCTGCGAAGGGCCTATCTATTTACTTTTATGTTGAGTCATCACCCTCTTATTAAAAAGCACTCGCTGGAGAGCACCGCTGTCATTTGCATGCATTACTATTAGTTTATATTGGGCATGACTTGACTGGATCTCTTTTACCATGAATTACAATGTTTAGTCAGTCCTTGATCTTCAAAGGTGCTCTGCATTTATGTTTTGCGGTCTCAGAAAGGGCTAGCGAGATACCATCTTGTCATGTCATATTATGATTGTTTTGAGAAAGTGTTGTCTTCCGAGATTTATTATTATTGCTCGCTAGTTGATCATGCCATTGATATGAGTAAACATGAGACCTAAGTGTTATTGTTAATATGGTTAGTTCATAATCTTTGCTGAAAACTTGAATGCTGGCTTTACATATTTACAACAAGAGCAAACAGAGTTTGTAAAAGTTTTTCTTTATCACTTTTAGTTTGTCAACTGAATTGCTTGAGGACAAGCAAAGGTTTATGCGTGGGGGAGTTGATACGTCTCCGTCGTATCTACTTTTCCGAACACTTTTGCCCTTGTTTTGGACTCTAACTTGCATGATTTGAATGGAACTAACCCGGACTGACGCTGTTTTCAGCAGAATTGCCATGGTGTTATTTTTGTGCAGAAATAAAAGTTCTTGGAATGACCTGAAAATCCACGGAGTAACTTTTCAGAATTAATAAAAAATACTGGCGAAAGAATTAGTGCCAAGGGTCCCGCACCCTGTCCACGAGGGTGGGGGCGCGCCCCCGCCCCCTGGGCGCATCCCCTGCCTCGTGGGCCCCCTGGATGTCCACAGACCACAAATCCAACTCCATATATTTGCTTTTGTGGAGAAAAAAACCAGGGAGAAAGTTTCATCGCGTTTTACGATACGGAGCCGCCGCCAAGTCCTAATCTTTCTCGGGAGGGCTGATTTGGAGTCCGTTCGGGGCTCTGGAGAGGGGAATCATCGTCGTCGTCATCATCAACCATCCTCCATCACCAATTTCATGATGCTCACCGCCGTGCGTGAGTAATTCCATCATAGGCTTGCTGGACGGTGATGGGTTGGATGAGATTAACATGCAATCAAGTTAGTTTGTTAGGGTTTGACCCTAGTATCCACTATGTTCTGAGATTGATGTTGCTATGACTTTGCTATGCTTAATGCTTGTCACTAGGGCCCGAGTGCCATGATTTCAGATCTGAACCTATTATGTTTTCATGAATATATGAGAGTTCTTGATCCTATCTTGCAAGTCTATAGTCACCTATTATGTGTTATGATCTGACAACCCCGAAGTGACAATAATCGAGATACTTCTCGATGATGACCGTAGTTTGAGGAGTTCATGTATTCACTAAGTGCTAATGCTTTGGTCCGGTACTCTATTAAAAGGAGGCCTTAATATCCCTTAGTTTCCATTAGGACCCCGCTGCCACGGGAGGGTAGGACAAAAGATGTCATGCAAGTTCTTTTCCATAAGCACATATCACTATATTCGGAATACATGCCTACATTACATTGATGAACTGGAGCTAGTTCTGTGTCAGCCTATGTTATAACTATTACATGAGGAATCACATCCGACATAATTATCCATCACTGATCCAATGCCTACGAGCTTTTCACATATTGTGCTTTGCTTATTTACTTACCGTTGCTACTGTTACAATTACTACAAAACTACTACTGTTACTTTTATCACTGTTACCATTACTATCATACTACTTTGCTACTAAATACTTTGCTGCAGATACTAAGTTATCCAGGTGTGGTTGAATTGACAACTCAACTGCTAATACTTGAGAATGTTCTTTGGCTCCCCTTGTGTCGAATCAATAAATTTCGGTTGAATACTCTACCCTCGAAAACTGTTGCGATCCCCTATACTTGTGGCTTATCAGCTGGCAGTCGACCTGGTTCTACTGCCAGGACATTGCGACCCCCGGTCAGTCAACCGGTCTTCCTTCCTTTACCCTAGATTGAGTCCAGCAACCTTCTTCACTGATTGTGACCGCAGCGGAGAAAGTAGAGATGGACATGTTGGTCGAGAGGGTAGTTTAGCTGGTCCGTCAGGGTGTAACTGGCATGGATTTACTGGAGGTGTTTCTCAGTCGACGCATTCAGCCTCTCCAAGCCCGTGAACACTCGATGTGGATGTACTCGGGCTCCAATGACACCGCTCGGGTCCACCCAGAGGAGGTTCCTGATGAGACGGTGTCCCTGTGGCTGAAGAGCATTACCGAAAACAAGGATAACCCCAGGGGGGCCAGGAGAGTCGACCCATTCAACTCTGACAACCAACTGGACAATGTCCGATCCTTGTTACCGAGTGTACTTCATTCTGTCTTGCAACTGTCTCTGAATCCTACTAATGTTTGATGAACTTCTTGCCATGCAGGTTTATACTGAGATGTATTCAATGCCGAACGGGGAACAAGCCCAGGAGCAAGTCCAGGAGGGAGCGGATAGCGTAGAAGAGAGCGCTTACTGGCAATCTCCTGACGATGAAGATGAGGAAGAGAATGATGAGACGGACGACGAAGAAGAGGAGCTCGACTCACAACCTCGCACAGAGCACCGATCCAAGCAGTTTCATGATCCAGCAGGCGGGCGTAACAAATCTGTGGCTCCTAGCACACAAGTGCATAAGCGCACTCGGACTTCGACTCCGGAGCCGTCACAGAAGGTCGCCAAGCAGCCCAAGGTTGCCCCTTCAAAGTCTTGGAAGACCTTGCCCAAGATCAAGATGGACGTTCCTGTTGCTTCTGCGTGAGTGTTCTGTCTTTCTGTGTTTTCCTACTGACTCATATTTCTGCTCTGGCCGAGTGGATTATGAACTTTTCAGTGCTGCGACTTCCGGGACCTCCATGGATATTGACAAGGCTCAAGATGATGAAGAGACTGACGATGCGGCTACTTCCAAAGCTGGTATGATCCTGTAATCTCGAACTCGTTTTGTCGACTAGATTGTCGGTCGATTGAGCCCCTATGGTTGAATTTTGTTGTAGCTCCATGAGATGTCATTGAGCTTCCAGACGATGATGAAGAAATGCCTCTGCAAATACAGGAAGGAGGGGCAGGGTTTCGAGCAGGAGGACAGCCGTTGGCCAGGAGCCTCAGTCGACATCAGTGCCGGAGATGGTGGCCCAGCGATCCGAAGATCTAGCTCAGGCCAATGTTTCTTTTGCCAATCCGGTGTCGACTGACTATCCCTTGGTGTCAATTGCCCAAGTCTCTGCTTCGCTTGCACAACTCCATGCTTCAGATCCTGTGATTTCTCCGATTGTACCGCCATCGTCGCTCTTTGCTGCACACCACACTCCAGATGACCCGGGGAGTGCCGCCAAGGAAGCCATAGTCCAAGCAAACCTTATGATGGAACAGATGAAGGTGGTGCACGAGGCCAGCCAGGCTGCCTACAATGCCAGCTCTGCTCTGCATGTCAATGTCAAGGTCAGTTGATTTCCGACTGATCTCTCAATTTGATTTGTGCCTTTCTACGATGTGGCAGTTGCAACTACTGTTTCATTGTTCGTAAGATGTCCCTGGATGAGCGTTTTGAAACCTTTATGTGCATCTATCACGAGTCTGCGTTTTGCATCCAATCACCCACTGGGTATTTTGACTTAGTGTTGAATAGTTCTTCTACTTGAGTCGACCAAGTAGAGTCGAGTGTATCTCTGAACCAGTGGGGGCACGCAAAGTGCACGCACTGGGTGTAGTCCCTGAGATCGCCATTGGATATTTGATGCGGCGGGGGTCTTTGTCGAATATCACTTCATTGTTCTTTCACTCGGTTGAATAGCTTGATCCGAGTGGAATCTAGACCAGTGGGGGCACACAGAGTGCACCCACTGGGTGTAGTCCCCGAGACCGTAGTCGACTGCTGGCATTCAGCTGGGGGTCTGAGAATTTCTCTTTTTTTGCATAATCATGCTGGGCAGACCATGCTGAGTGGAAAACCGGACCAGTGGGGGCACGCCAAGTGCACCCACTGGGTGTAGTCCCCGAGACTACTGTTGAATGTTTGATGTGGCGGTAGTCTTAGAGCAATTTTCACTGTGATTGACCTTTGTTTCTGTCGACTGACATATCTTATTTGCTAACCGCAGAAATCTTGTGATCTTGGAGCCCAATTTGCTGAATTGGAGAGGAAGCAGATCAGCCTCAACCTCGACCTAGAGCTGGCCAAGAATAACCTCTAGAAGGCCCAGGAAGAAGCAGCTACCTTGGGAGGTAATAATTCATCGACTGTCCACCTTATGACTTTTTTCCTTTTAGTCTCTTGAACCGAGTGACTACGCTCGAACAGATGTGCGTAGTGAAAATAGTCAACTCCAAGCTCATCTGAAGAATGTTATTTCTTTAGAGAAAATGAAGCAGGCTCTGGAGAAGAAGGATTGAGACCTTGCCGCAGCATAAAAGGAGGCGCGAGAGAAAACATCACTTGCTGATAAGAAGCTGGCCTCAGTCAATAAGTTGGAAGAGGAGAACTCCAAGCTAAAGACCGTTGTTACTAAAGCTAACAAGGAGGTTGTGAGGCTGAAGAAGGACAAGGATACCTTGACTGACAAGGTTGGAAATCTCACGGTGAAGAAGGGCGAACTCGAGGCTTATTTGGGATGGCTTACTGAGAAACTGGTCCTGAAGCTTGAAGGTACTTCCTCTCATCCAAATGATTTGCCATTGCCGACTCACTATTTAGCTGTCGACTCACCGCTTTTTCGACTATGCAGAACTCCGTTAAGACTTTGAAGCGGAGACTGGGCGGATCGAGACAGGTCTTGACCCCATAAACTCACCTGTCAAAGATGACATCACGATGAACGTGTTGTGATTGGAGTCTTGTCTGGACAGTGTTGTGGATTATCTTGCTCGTATGAAGGTGGCGATGTCGCGGATTGACACTGAACTCTGGCCCTGAGAAGAATTCCAGAATGATCTCGAGTCTCTGATGACTCGACTGAATGAAATCCCTGGTCGAGTGCAAGTGTGGAAGAAGTCGTCTGCTCGTTGTGGCGCCGATGTTGCTCTGTCGTTGATTCGAGTCCACTGCAAGGATGTCAGAGAAGACAAGCTGGCGGCTCTCAAGGTTGCCAACACCAAGAAGCTCAACTTCCAGTCCTTCATGGACACCTTCATCGACGCCGCTACTCGTATCACAGATAGCATTGATCTTGACAGCTTCATCGAGCCAGCAAGTCCTCCTCCCGCCGAGTGAACAAACATTATGCCCCACCTTTATTTGCCTCGGAATGCCGAGTGGTTTTGTAACTGTTAAACTCTTTCAGGCCTAATGCCTGAGTACTTCTGCTCGCTGTGGATCTGAAGTTTTGCGGGATTTATCTGAACTTGGTTTTCTTTTAATATGATGGCTTTGCCTTTATCGCTTTCGACGTCTTTCAATTTCGAGTGGAACTTGACCCTTCCACTTTTCGTCGAGTGGCTCTGACGATGTGATCGATCGACACCTCGTCATCCTTGTGGATCGGGATGGCCCGTACATTGTACTTGTAACGCAGCTCTGTCGATGTGTTCAGTCGACACCTCGTCGTCCTTGCGGATTAGGATAGAGCGTATGTTGCGCTTGTGACGCAGCTCTGATGATGTGTTTAGTCGACACCTCGTCGTCCTTGTGGATCGGGATGGAGCGTACGCTGTACTTGTGGCGTAGCTTAGAGGATCTTTGTGACTTAGGCAAGGACGGGTTGCAGCTAAGCCCCTGATTGGGAGGGTTGCTCTCCATTCGGAGTGTTTTTTTGACTTAGGCGAGTATGGGGTCGCAGCTAAGCCCCCGAGTGGGATGATTGCTCTCCACTCGGAATGTTTTTAACTTAGGCGAGAACAGGGCCGCAGCTAAGCCCCCGAGTGGGAGGATTGCACTCCACTCGGAATGTTTTTTAACTTAGGCGAGTACGGGGTCGCAGCTAAGCCCCCGAGTGGGAGGATTGCTCTCCACTCGGAATGTTTTTTAACTTAGGTGAGAATAG
>NC_041393.1:231815796-231818165 GCF_002162155.2 Triticum dicoccoides
GCAGCTAAGCCCCCGAGTGGGAGGATTTCTCTCCACTCAGAATGTTTTTTAACTTAGGCGAGTACGGGGTCGCAGCTAAGTCCCCCGAGTGCGAAGATTGCTCTCCACTCGGAGTGTTTTTTAACTTAGGCGAGTACGGGGTCGCAGCTAAGTCCCCGAGTGGGAGGATTGCTCTCCACTCGGAGTGTTTTTTAACTTAGGAGAGTACGGGGTCGCAGCTAAGCCCCCGAGTGGGAGGGTTGCTCTCCACTTGGAGTGTTTTTAACTTAGGCAAATCAGGTTTGCGGCTAAGCCCCCGATTGGGAGGGTTGTTCTCCACTCGGAGTGTTTTTTAACTTAGGTGAATCAAGTTCGCGGCTAAGCCACCCACTTGGGGATTCGGAAACAAATAATTACGGGAAATCAATCATTAAGATACTGCAAAAGTCTTGTCTTTGGTAAGCAATCTGAAGGACTCTTATTACAACTCATCGATCCGAGTGGTTTAGGTATAGAAATGGTGAAGCAGCTATGCGTTCCATGCGCATGGCTCGTCCATTTTCTTGGCTATGTTGTAGATGTGGTACACTCCATTGTGAAGCACCTTGGTGATGATGAAGAGACCTTCCCAGGCCGGAGTGATCTTGTGAGGTCATTTCTGATCCACTCGAAGTACAAGGTCTCCTTCCTAGAACACTCGACCTCTGACATTACAGGCATGGAATCAACGCAGATCTTGCTGATAGATGGTCGACCGGATCAGAGCCATCTCATGTTCCTCTTCCAGGAGATCAACTGCGTCTTGGGGTGCCTGTTCTGCTTCAACTTCTGAGAAGACTTCCACTAGGGGAGCGTTGTGCAGCAAGTCGCTCGGAAGCACAGTCTCAGCGCCATACACCAAGAAGAAAGGGGTTCGGTCAGTCGACTGGTTCGGCATCATTCTCAGCCCCCATAGGACGGATGGTAACTCAGTCACCCATGCTGCAGCAGCGTGCTTGAGGTCGCACATCAGTTGGGGTTTCAACCCTTGAAGGATCAAACCATTTGCCCTTTCTGCTTGCCCATTCGACTACGGGTGTGCAACAGACGCGTAGTCGACCCGAGTGCCTTGGGAAGCACAGAATGCCTTAAACTCATAGGAATCAAAATTGAAGCCGTTATCTGTGATAATGCCGTGAGGGACTCCATATCTGAATATCAACTCCCTGATGAAACTGACAGCAATGCTTGAGTCAAAGTTTTTGATAGGCTTGGCTTCGATCCATTTGGTGAACTTGTCGACTGCCACGAGCAAATGAGTGAAACCACTTCTGCTAGTCTTGAAGGGTCCAACCATATCCAAGCCCCAGACTGCAAACAGCCAGACGAGTGGAATAGTCTTCAAGGCAGACGTAGGCTTGTGAGACATGTTGGAGTAGAACTGACAACCTGCGCACTTGTCGACTATATCCTTTGCTATCTCATTCGCACGAGGCCAATAGAATCCCGCTCGGTATGCTTTGGCCACGATGGTCCGAGAGGACGCATGGTGACCACAGGTCCCCGAGTGGATATCGTTTAGGATCATTCAACCTTCTTCTGGGGTTATGCAGCATTGAGCCACTCCTGTGACACTTTCTCTGTAAAGCTGCCCTTTTATCACGGTGAAAGCTTTTGATCGACGGACTATCTTGCGGGTCTCATCCTCATCCTCTGGTGTAACGCCCCGGATTCGTTGCGCCAGGTGTCCGCCAGTTATTCACCATAGTTGCCTTGTCATTTGATTGCGTGTGGCATTTTATCATGTCATCATGTGCATTGCATTGCATACGTGTTCGTCTCATGCATCCGAGCATTTTCCCCGTTGTCCGTTTTGCAATCCGGCACTCCTATGTCATCCGGCGTCCCCCTTTTTGTCTCCTATTGTGAGCGGGTGTTAAACTTTCTCAGAATGGACCGTGATTTGCCAAGCGGCCTTGGTACACCACCGGTAGACCGCCTGTCAAGTTTTATGCCATTTGGAGGTCGTTTGATACTCCTACGGTTAACTGGGTAACCGTAAAAGCCATCTTTGTGTTGCAACCCAACACCCCTCCAAAGTGGACCAAAACCCATCCAAACCCCCTCCATGCTCTCGGCCGTTCGATCACGATCGTGTGGGCGAAAACTGTGCCTCATTTGGAGTCTCCTAGCTCCCTCTATCTATAAATTAGTCCCCTCCCTCCGAAATTCGCGGATGAATCCCCCCGAAACCCCAGCCCCGCTCCTTTCGCCCGCCAGACACGTCCGATCCGCGCTGGACATGTCCACCGCCGCACCCCGTCCACTCGCGCGCCGCCACCTGTCTCGCCGCCGTTCCCCACCGCGCGGCCCGGGCAAGCCCATCGCGGGCCCGCCCGGGCCCAGATCCG
>NC_041393.1:231818810-231820892 GCF_002162155.2 Triticum dicoccoides
GGCCGACGCCGCCCCGCGCCGGCGCCTGCTCGCGCCGCCCGGCCGCGCCCTTCTCTCCGGCACCCACCATAAGCCTGCGCCACCTGGTCTCCGCTCCGGCGACGCCCCGCCGCCTCGTCGCGCCGCCTCCCTCCGCCTCCTCGTCGTCGGTCTCCGCTGTCGTCGCCTCCGGTCGCCGCGCCCCTCGCCGGACTCGTCGCCGGTCGGATCCGGTGGATTGGGACGAGATCCACCACTCCCTCGAACCAAACGCGCCCGCGCCCCCGTCCCGGATCCCGCCATCCCGCGTTGACTTTTGACGAAGGTATAATTTTGCCAAAGTCCCTGAGATGTTCAGCATTCTGGTGCCCTGTTCGACATGCCATAACTTGTTGCATACTGCTTCGTTTCGTGCGTGTAACATATCATATTGTTCAGCATGAGATGCTCTTCATTTCATTCCATTGTGTCATGCTTGTTTGAGATCATCTTGGTGGCTGAATCATCGTTGCAAGAGTGCTATATGATGTTAATCTGCTGAAACTATTATAACTTGATGATTTGTCTTTTTCCTTGCATTTTGTGTGTGCATCCTATGAGGTTGATGTCTACATGTGTTTTGAACTATGTCATGCCATCTTTACAGGGGTGCTATCCATATATTTTTGTGATTTGTGTGGTGAGTGCATCAAGTTTGTTAAGTAGGGTACTTGCTGTTGCTGTTTTGCTAGACAGATTCTGCTATATCATGTTGCTATGTAAACCTGCTGCTACAAGTCATTCTATGCATAATCTGGAGATGTTCACTGAGGATGATTTGTTATAAATGTCTTGATCTATCCATTCATGCCCCTGGTTGCATTTATAGCCTACTGTAACATGTTGTTATCTTGCTCCAAACTTGCTAAATAATGTTGCTGTCATCCTGTTAACATTAAGTTCAATGTTGCCATGATTTTTGTTAGTGATCCAAGCATGCTATGAACTTGATCTTGCCATGCTTATCTTCATAAATATGTATTCTTACTGTTGGTTGCCTTGCCATGCCATGTATTGCTCTGTGGTGAGTGGTTCAAGCTCACCAACATGCCTACTTATCGTTGTTCCTGCCATGTATGAATCTGTCATATAACTTGCCATGTTTACATGGGGGCCATCATATCTTCTGATCCTTTTTGGCTCATGGTCATTATGGGACTTTTGTTCTATGCAATTAGTAGATTCATGTCATGCCTTTGTTTGCCATGTTAAGCTCCTGTAGCATGTCGTTTGATAGCTCTAAACATTGCAACCTGATGTTATTTCTGCTAAGTCTGAAACTGTTATTATTTGCAATCTTGCCATGCCCTTTTGAGAATGTTATAGTGTTTTATCGAGATAGCTCAGTGTTCATGTTTTGTCATGCTTTACCTGTACTTCATGCCTATGCCTTTTGTATGTATCCCCATCTATTATGTAATGTTAATGTAATGATATCCACCTTGCAAAAGCGTCTTCAAGATGCGCTTCTATCCTTGGTGGGACCTTCGAGTTCCTTTAGGATAGGGTCGCATCTTGGGCGTGACAAGTTGGTATCAGAGCCTCGACCGACCCAGGGAGCCCCCTTGATTGATCGTATAGTTTGGCCGTTGTTGAGTCTAGAAGAAAACCGTTTTCGGAGTCTAGTTATATCGGAGAGTAGGAATTCTTTTTACTCCTCAGCCCCTTCGTCGCTCTGGTAAGGAATCTTAACGTAGGTGTGTTGAATTACTCCTCTTCCCTTTCAAACTTTCTTTAGGATCACGCAGTTGGTTTTTCGATCGTTGGGTCTCAGCTCTTTTCATCCGGTGCATTTCTCGTCAAGTTGACTCAAGCCTCTTCATCTTTGCCAAGTTCAATCCTCAGTTGTCTTCTTTTCCCACCCGCCCACCCTTTTTCTTCTCGGAGTCGGAGTCCATAATCGAGTATCCATCCTACTTGTGCGAAGTCTTTGCTTTCTTTCCTCAATGATTACAATCGGTGTTTCTTCTTGAAGATATTAGTTGGTTCCCCCTTCCAAGTTGCCTTTGTTTTCCCACCCTCCCACCCTCTTCTTCCTGGAGCCTGAGTCTCTTTCGAGCATCA
>NC_041393.1:231821187-231836800 GCF_002162155.2 Triticum dicoccoides
CGGAACCTCTTCAGTCTTTCGTAAATTATTTCAACCGATGAATTCTCGTCTCGTTCGTCATTCTTCATCTTTTTTCTTTTTCGGTGGATTCAATTCAAGTTTTTCGGTGTTGATCATATTCTTTTCCTCGGCTCAAGTGTTCTACTTGCTCATTTGCCTCTCGCCATTCAATCCTTCTGGAGTGTTTAAGACATCTCAGGAGATTTGTCTGTGTTCCAATTAATTTGAGGTTGTCACCTCATTCAAATATTTCAATTGTTCCGGTGCATCACCTATTTGTTCCACAATCCTTTCCAACGGTGTTTTCTTTTAGTGGGCCCTAACCCACAGGTCTTTTCCCAGGATCTTACCTGACTCTTCTAATTTTTTGGAGCTTTTCTCAAATCATTCCTTTTTGAAATTTGACGTAAGTATGAATTTCATCAGTCAGATGCTTTTCCAAGATCAACTTCAAATCATTTTCATGGTTGCCTCAACCTCTCTGCTTTTCATTCTCCCGGAGTATCTCAGTAATTTTGGTGGTGTTTCCATCGACATTTGAAGACCGAAGAAGAGTTTTTCCTCTCAATCTTGCCTGTTCTCTCGAAGTTTCGTGGTTCTAGCTTCATGTTATCCTCTCATATTATTCCGTTTGTCAGATATTCTTTCTTACCCATCCGGAGTATGTCAGGAGTTGTTTTTCCATTTCTTTTCACCAGAGGCCATCATTTCAGCTAACGTTACCCAATTATCCCGGTGTTTCGTTCAAGTGTTCGTTAATCAGCTCATGATCTCTTAGTTATTTGGCATTAAATCCCCTCTAGCATATTGGTTCTTCTAATTCTTCCCGGCGATTCATTCTCTTTCATCAGTCATTTTCTAATTCTTACGGTGGTTCCTTCGGATTCTTTTTCCTTGATTATCATTTTAATTTATTCGTTTCTTTCCAATCCTACCGGTGGTTCATGAAGACTTTCTCAAGTTTTGTGCTATACCCCTTAATCCTTTTCAAGAAGAAAAAGTAGTATGCAAAATCCATTGCTTGTCATCAATTTAATTTGATGAAGGATAAGCATACAATAAATCTTATTCTTATTTCATCCAAGTGAGTAATCCTTTCCTTCGGAGTTTGTTCTTGATGAATAAATTCTAGTTTCAAGTGTTTCATCTTTTCTTTTCCGGATTTCAAATTTTCCTCGACCATTTCGTTGGAACCTCCATCTAAATCACCGCAAGGCTCATCTAATTCTTTCATCCTTCATCTCTATCTCATCATCCTTTTGTCACCGGAGTTCTTCATGGTGGATCGTCATGATTTAATTCATTCTTCAAAGAGTTCATCAAGATTCTAATCGAAGGAGCTCAAGTATCCTTCTTCTTGCTTCTCGAGGAGCAATCAATTCTCCGTATTATTTTGAAGAGGAGTTTTGCATTTCTTCGTTCTTCTCAGCTATTTAATTTTTTTTCGCTTGGGGTCGGAGATCACCTCATAATTTTGAGATGTTATCTATAAGTCCACAACAAGCCTATTTTTTCGTTGTTGATTTTCTCAACAATTCCGTTCAATACTTCCTTCTAAGTTCTTTTCATTCCATTCTTTCAATTCTTCCGGAGGCATTGCATTGTTCATCTCGTCAAGTGCCATCCCATCTTGTGAAGCTCGCGTTCTATTCCTCCATGTTTCAGCCGGAGTGCTGCATAAATCCTTTCAACTTTATTCGTTTCTTATCTCGTTCTAACTGGAGTGGTTTTGTCACACCCTGATTTTCATGCCACAACACTTAAGCCAATAAATCATGCTAAAATGTGGATTGACAAAAACTTTTGAGTGTTTTGTCTTTGCTTTGATTGAATGATTGACTGTTGTTTGCAAGTGCTCTAAAAATCAAATAAATCCTCCAACTCCTATACTTCATCTCCTTGCTCCAAACTCTTGAACCAATGATCATGCCATGTGTATAGGACATAAAAGTATTTTTCTTACAAAAATAATTTGGCCAAATAGTATTTTCAAAAATTAGTTTTTCAAAAACCCCTGAATTGAGGTTTGCACTGCAAGTACTTAATTAAGGGCAGTAAAAATCTTTCTAAAAATATATTTGACTCCTATTAGATATAGGATACCCAGAAACCACAAAAATATAATTTTAAAAGTTATTTTCCTATTTTATTTAATAGCTTTTTCTTAAGGCCAGAAATGGTCTTTAATAGGGAAAAATTATTTTATTGCTTCAAAAATATTTGACAAAATTTAGGGAAACTCAGTGGACATATATTGTCCACATGTAAGAGTTTCAACACATGGTCATGTTCAAAATATTGGTCAAATACCTCAAAAACCCTTTCTGGATATTTCAAGCTTTTGAAATATTTACAAAGGAAATATTCTCCAAACATTCCAAGAAAATTCTAGCATGTCACATATGGCATATTAGATGATCTTGCCAAGTCTCATGTCTTGGAGAACAATATAACATCATCAAATCCCCTCAAAACCATTTCTGTCCATTTTGAAGTTTGAGCAACTTTACATTGCCAAACATGTCCAAATGTTCTCAAACCTTGTGAACATGCTGAAATGTTCTAATTATTCATCTAGACCAAGTGGCACAAGTTGGAGAACAATTTAACTTGATCAAAGTGCCCCAAAACCCTTCCTGTCTAGAACCAAATTTGAACAACTCTACATTGGAAACTTTCTCCTTTTGATCTCAACTTTTGTTGACATGTTCATACCCTCAAATGATGACACTACACCAAGTGGTGCATCAAGGAGAACAGATTTGCATGACCAAATCTTGGAGAGTCCATTTCTGCTGATTTCTAGGGTTTACAAAAGTTGCATTGGCAACTTTGCCTAGATGAGCTCAAAATGGGTGGACGACCCTAATTATATGTGCCATTGCACCCTGTGGAGCCTCATGACAAATGTAAATCATCTTCTTGCCCAAACCAACATCAAACACCTTCTGACAGAATCCCAAAATTCATGTTTTATCCCCTTCCACTAATCTCCACGACTTCTCCTTTTTACCACAGCCCCTCCTAGTCCCCTCTACCTCTGGTGTGCTTCCCTGCCCGAGAGGCAGTGATTAAGGGGGGCAAGGATCCATTTTTTCCTCTCTGGACAGCTGCATTTCTCCCCTTTTCTCACCTCTCTCTCACTCCTGCCAGGTCCCAGAGCATCCAAGGCCTCCTCCCCCCTTGTTTATTCTTCCTGCAGCCACTAGACACAAGTGGGCGCGTGAGGACACGAGGAAAAGCCGCGGATGCCGGCCATTTGCGCGCTCTGGAGCATGTCAGCGTGCTCCCGACCGTTGACGCCGCATCCCCCGACCACCTCGAGCCTCCCTTGCGCGCTTGCCAATGCGCCTCGGCGTCCGCAACACGCTACGCGGTCGGCCCCCTCCTCTCTCCTCCTCCCCGCGCCTCCGCGCTAGCAAACAGAGGCCGCCTGAGCGCGCCAATGGTGCGACTCACACGCGCGCGCCTCTGACCTCTCCCCGCTCCCTCTCTCTTCCTGGCACCCTACACGACTCCCACGAGCGCCGCAGACAGCCCCGAGCCTCCTCCCGTGGCCACCACGGCCATTTCCGCAGGCACCCGTAGGCCGCGTCCACGGTGAGCTACGAACCGACTACTTAAAACCGTCCCAGGACCTCCTCTCCACTCCGTTTGCTCCCACTCTCCCCTAGAGCCCCTCTGGACCAACCCACACCCCTCCTCGTGCCATCCTTGCATCTCCATGGCTGGAGCAATGCCGCCGGCCTCCGCCTAAATTCGCGCCACTTAGTGCCCCTCCTCCCGACCTCTTTGTTCCAGAGCAGCACCAGCACCACCGCCAACTCTCCCCGCACCTCATTCCTTCCTCCCCGTGCCTGCCTCACTGTCCCCAAATCTCACCGTCGGTCTCGTCCACCGCGGCCAGCACCCTGCTCAGCCCGGTGCCCCGGGGAGACCGTGCCACCCACGGTTGGATGCGGCATGGCCTCATGAGCGCTCCGGTACTCCGGGCGTCGCCGGAGGTGGCCGGTACCGCTGGGGAGAGCGCCCGCACCGTCCGGCCTCGCCTCCTCTGTCTCCCGACGCGCCCGCGCGGGAGGTTGGGGATGAACCCGACAGATGGGCCCCGCGGGTCGACGACCCAGCGGCTAGGCCCCGCCCGTTTAAGTGGAAACAGGCTCTGCCGCTACCGCCTTCGCTCGGGGAAGGCGTCTTCCCGGGAATGCGCCTTCGACGTCGCCCCTGGCACCGTGCAGCTGAGCTGCTGGGCCGGCCCACTGCTATCATTCGCCTGGTGCGCAAGATAAGGGTAATGCCCCATATTTCTTTTTATTCTTTTCCAGTGAGTTTCTAAAATCCATAAATAATTCAAATTAACTCCAAATTTGATGATTCAAGTTTCTAGTAGTTCCTAAAATCATACCCTATCACATGGTGCTATTTGCACATTTTTCCAGAATCATTTCCTTCACAAATATTTATCAAATCCTGTTTTTCCATTTCTGTGATGAACTTTAGAAAATCACAGAGAGCTCAAAATTGATCCAAATGCCATGATTCAAATTCCTAGATGATTCTAAGTTCATAACTTAGTTTATGAACATTTTTATTAATACTTTCTGTACCCCACAATATAATGAGCCATTTCTTCATATTTGTCAACTTTGCAAATTCATAGGGAATTCATTTGAACTCCGAATCCAGTGAAACCAATTCCTGGATGCTTCTAAAATCATCCTTTGTTAAGTGGGTGCATTTGCTCATTTTTCAAAAATATATTTCTGTACACTTCTTACAAATCCATAAACCCCTTGATTCCATCATATTGAAATGTTCAGAGATGTCCATTGATCAAATCCTAATGAAACCACTTTGGTCATCCCTCATATGACCAGAGGTATCCCAGAAAAGTCCAACTTATATTTTTAGAGCACTTTTATTTCCTGCCTTGTTGTGTTGCATATTATGGTTGCTTTCAATGATAGTTGACGAAGTAGACGTAATGCTCGGAGTTGGACTAAAGATATTTGAAGACCTCGAAGACTTTGTTAAACAGGCAAGCAGCCCTTTGACCATGTCTATGAAACCCTTTTTATGCATGTCATATAGCTCTTTATTATTGTTGCATCGAAATCATGATGAGATGGTGAACCACGTGGGTTGGTTGCCTCGGTTACTTCCTCATTGATACTTGCATTGTGCATGGCCCTACCTTCTTATGAGGGTTATGCCGGTGGGAGTAGATAGGATGCTAAAGCAGATGCTACGCAAAAAGGGACGGGTATGTGCATGATGAAGGAGGCAAAGTATTTTTCAAAGGACTTTTCGAAAACCCCGTCGGGTGCCACTTATGCCCGAGGGAGATGATGGGATGGGTAACCACTTGATAACGAAGTTGTGTACCGAGGAAAGTGTGTGTTGTTTTCAAAACGGATTGGTCGAAGTTGCGACCGTTATTCCAACCTTACATGCGCAACCACTCTACCTTATATGGGAAAGGGCATTATTGAGTACCTAGACCGATACTAGCTTGGAGCCCGCATTACTAGTGACGGGGGAGAGTTGGTGCTCTCTCTCGGGACGGGGTCGTGCCAGGTAGGGCGACCAAGAACATTTTTATGGGGCACCGGACACACCGTTGGTACCCCGTGCCAGTGGTATGTGATGAATATGGGAGCAAGGCTCCATGAAAATGTTATGTGAAATGTTGGGCACGGGGGTCACTGCCAATCAAGTGGACTCCATGTTAGTGTCATCTAGGGAAAGGTAGTGATCGGGTGCTTACCCCGGGTACTTGAGGTACCGCGGGTCGTGGCTGACACGGAAGTTCCCCGGATCTTGTGGGTACAGTGTGGAACCTCTGCAGAGTGTAAAACTATTCGAATAGTCGTGTCCACGGTCAAGGACAGTTGGGTAACCGCTCTTGGGCTACGTCCACTTTTTTACAAACCAAGTGTGTGTGTTGATAAAATGACCTGGGTCAAGTCAAGGGACTTGACATGATTGAGATGGGTTGGTGCCCACTCTATTTATGTTAGATGGGTTGGTGCCCACTCTATTTATGTTGATATCTGTAACCAGTCCTCATGGTTACTTGAATTCTCTTGATGCATGCCTTACAAAGTTGTTGAACATGTCATTGCACTCAAAACTAGCTTTCTGCAAAAATTTACCTATATCATGCATTGTTGTATCTTGAACCAAAACATGGGTTGCTTGCGAGTACATTCAAAGTACTCATTGGCTTGCCACTGGTTATTTTATTGGCCAGGCATGAAAGAACAGGATATGATGAAGAATACTTCGGCGATGAACATGCGGCTAGGACGCTTCCCAGTCAGAATGCCTGTAGGGTTAAGGAAGATGGCATGGGTCCAAGTTATCGACGAAGATTTCCGCTGCGATGTTATACTCAAGACTCGACCATAATGGTCCTACTTGTGTAATATGGTATGTATGGATGTAAGACTCTTGTTATTCAGCTTCTGTGTGTTCAGTGAGCATTGATCTCTGGGATCACTGTACACGTGCATTCGGTGATCACGACTTATGAGTCGGGGTCCCCACAGAGCTGGTATCAGAGCCATCCTGACTGTAGGAAGCCTTAGTTAGCATGGTCGTTAGTTAGGGTAAAACTATTTCCAAAACAACTACTAGTTTTCAAAACTATCTATACTTCTCTTCCCTTCTCAGCTTTTCAAAAACTAAGATATACCTTCCTCTTCCCCTTCAAAACCTTTGGTCGCTAGAACCCCTATGCCCCTGACCACTGGATTCCTTGCAATCCTCGTGGATAATCTAAGAGGAAGATGCCTTGCCAGACGTTCACCCACATCTCCTGAACACAAGATTGGTGACATCACAACAAGACGATACCAACAGAAGATACATCCTCGAGGAATGAGGACCTGAAGACCCAGGAGATTGTGACACCCTTGACACTGCCCCAAGATGATGCAACCTTAGCCTATGATGATCAAGGCATAGAATATGCAAGATCATGATATACATCGCTAATAGAGTAACCATGTCACTACCGTTGTTGTATCGGCAACCACCGATGGATGAGAACCTAGCCATTTGGTCCGCCTCACCATAGTGAGCAGGAAAATGGTTCTCCTCATCCCCCGCTCTTGGTGTTGAAGTTTTCATCAACGTAACCGACATGATGGACCTCTATTACGCCTTGATAATGTCATTGCATAAATGATTACCTACCTGGTACCATCGACGGCTTAGAAGACAAAAAAGGATCGTCGTGATTAAGAAGACAATAGAAGACCAAGTCAATGCTAGTTATGAGGAGCCACCTTCACCCCCATCACTTCAACAGGCGGGAAGTTGTTGAAGATTCTTTAGGCTCAACCCAGATTGTTTCATCGAACAACTACAAGAGACGTAGCAACACCTGAGGAAAACTCGGAAGACTGCATGAGGCACAAGGCACGACTACCGAGTCCGAGAACCCCTAGGGTAGGATGAGTCGTGTACCCCCTATGCGCAGTCGAGTCCGTATGATAGTTCGAATAGAACCATGATTGTGTGTTGCTTGTTTTTATTTGTTTGTGTTTTGATATAGGTCGCACTTTTGCCCTAGGCGGCAAGTACGCGTCTATATCACCTTCCTTATCTTAATGCTTGTATTTGGCCCCTTTTGCACCTGATTGTTTGCACTTGCACTATAGAACCCCCTTTAGGCATTCCCCTCCTCTATGCTACTTTTCCCTCTCATCTCTCTCCTCAACTGAAGACAAGCAAGACAATATGCACCAAGGATTCCACCTCGGCGACCAACAAGCACTGAAGACTTTTGCTACAACCTCCTCGACCAAGTACAACCCCGTATGCTTACACCTCAAGACTAGAACCCTATCCCTAGACCTACAGGACTTCACGAGATACCCCAGCTCGAAACCTTAACCCTGAGCTTAACCTACGGAATCACAAGAGAACAAGTTAAGCTACAGTAAGCCTTGCTTATCACTGGGTTCATTATGGAACTAGTGGACGTAGTGAATGAGCACATTACCATCCTAAGGTAGCACCAGAACTGACGATGCCATAGGGAGGACCAATCTGAGGATATAAGAATAGAGGGCAAATGACTTGATGAGTTTATATCAATGACTTGAGGAATTATATGAGGCTACTTGGTGGATTATGAGGCTTTGATGTTGGTAGATGAACTTGGTGGGATCATGAGTATAGATTAGCATAGCTTTCAATGCCCCTGAGTAACTTGGATTTAGTAGGATAATTGTAAGTATTTGGATTTAACTTAGCCATGGGATATTGGTAGTAGAGAGTTGAGATTACGTAAATGACTTGGGGGAACATGTAGGAATTCTCGTTGGATAAGAGATTTGGATTTAAATAGGTAATCCTACTGGAGTATAGGTGGTGAGTAAGTCTACATGGTTCGGAGTAAATTGGATTTAGACTGATGATCTCAATCATGATACCTTGTTTCTCGGCGGACGATAAACTAGGAGATTGGATTAATTGCCGGGGTTGATTTAGGGATCTATATACGCCTGACTTTGGAGTTTACTCGACCATGGTAATGGAAATTGGTGGACTAGCTATAGTAAGGTTGGACCTTTACAAGGATTATAGAATTAGAGGATATTAGAAGGTCTTGTGGAACACCATAAACATTGGATTTGTAGAATTAAATGGAAGTTAATGGGTTGTTGGAGTTGATTCATAGGAAGGAAACAAGATTTTGGAGTGGCTTACGACGTGTTTCCTCAGGATAGAGGTGCTTTATCTTGGACCTTGGAAGAATAGGATGAGCACTTGGATTGTCCTGTTTTATTCCAGCTTGGAAGCTTGTATGCTCTACCCATGGATTTTTAGGGGTAGCCACACACATGAGTTTGGGGATTGTAGACATATATGATTTTGTTAGACCCCCTCTTGAGAGTCATGAGGATATGAATAACATGAGTGATGATTGGAGTCGACCTATACGAGATGATTCTTTTGGTAATATGATGTGAAGACTAGGTAGAACTATTGGCATATCAGAAACTGTGCTTAAGGATGAGACGATAAGCGTTCACCCGCACACTAGAACCTTTGAAACTCTTAAGCCCCCCCAAACCACAACATGGTCGGATCATGACCACGGGCTTTGGCTCTAGGACGAGAAGACCTTTGCCAATGCTCAATCGAGACCACCACCAATACCCCAGCCTACTTTGCGTACCCCATAGATTTCATGGAGTGCTTACACAAGATAGTTGTTGTCATCATTTGGTGACCTACCTGTCCACCCGAAGACGGAAGAAGAGCCGTTCAACTGGTCCAGGAACATATGAAGACCGCCATGCCAAGGAGGAAGGACTACCACCATCATCAAGAAGTAAACATTCACGTCGAAGACTAGGTGTATCTGCAAGCCACTCCTCTCTAAGGAACGAAGCATTTCCATGATAAGGAGACCCACACCAAGATTCATCGGCCCCCTTCGAGATCACTCCAAGATTTAACACCCCCCTCTGAGATCACAACAAGACGAAGAGAAGACAGTTACCAGCTGGAGTTGCAACCTGAGCTACCTGATGTGCACAGTGCTTTCCATGCATCACAACCCCGGAAGTGTTTCCAACTTCCTAACTTGCCCGATCTCTACGAGGGCATTAACCACCGAGCCATCGACCCCTAGCCCGAGCTAACCTACCACGAGCTACCCATTAGCAACCTGGATCAAGAAGAGCATCATGCACGAAGACACACCATCAAGTACTTCAAGCTAAATGGAGCACTACACGGAAGCAGAAGCAACATGAGGACTTGAAGACTACCCAGATCCAAGTTTCTGTACCCCTTTCCGCGCCTAGTTTGGGAATCTCGAGGACGAGATTCTTGTAAGGGGGGTAGGTCTGTCACACCCTGATTTTCATGCCACAACACTTAAGCCAATAAATCATGCTAAAATGTGGATTGACAAAAACTTTTGAGTGTTTTGTCTTTGCTTTGATTGAATGATTGATTGTTGTTTGCAAGTGCTCTAAAAATCAAATAAATCCACCAACTCCTATACTTCATCTCCTTGCTCCAAACTCTTGAACCAATGATCATGCCATGTGTATAGAACATAAAAGTATTTTTCTTACAAAAATAATTTGGCCAAATAGTATTTTCAAAAATTAGTTTTTCAAAAACCCCTGAATTGAGGTTTGCACTGCAAGTACTTAATTAAGGGCAGTAAAAATCTTTCTAAAAATATATTTGACTCCTATTAGATATAGGATACCCAGAAACCACAAAAATATAATTTTAGAAGTTATTTTCCTATTTTATTTAAAAGCTTTTTCTTAAGGCCAGAAATGGTCTTTAATAGGGAAAAAATATTTTATTGCTTCAAAAATATTTGACAAAATTTAGGGAAACTCAGTGGACATATATTGTCCACATATAAGAGTTTCAACACATGGTCATGTTCAAAATATTGGTCAAATACCTCAAAAACCCTTTCTGGATATTTCAAGCTTTTGAAATATTTACAAAGGAAATATTCTCCAAAAATTCCAAGAAAATTCTAGCATGTCACATATGGCATATTAGATGATCTTGCCAAGTCTCATGTCTTGGAGAACAAGATAACATCATCAAATCCCCTCAAAACCATTTCTGTCCATTTTGAAGTTTGAGCAACTTTACATTGCCAAACATGTCCAAATGTTCTCAAACCTTGTGAACATGCTGAAATGTTCTAATTATTCATCTAGACCAAGTGGCACAAGTTGGAGAACAATTTAACTTGATCAAAGTGCCCCAAAACCCTTCCTGTCCAGAACCAAATTTGAACAACTCTATATTGGAAACTTTCTCCTTTTGATCTCAACTTTTGTGGACATGTTCATACCCTCAAATGATGACACTACACCAAGTGGTGCATCAAGGAGAACAGATTTGCACGACCAAATCTTGGAGAGTCCATTTCTGCTGATTTTTAGGGTTTACAAAAGTTGCATTGGCAACTTTGCCTAGATGAGCTCAAAATGGGTGGACGGCCCTAATTATATGTGCCATTGCACCCTGTGGAGCCTCATGACAAATGTAAATCATCTTCTTGCCCAAACCAACATCAAACACCTTCTGGCAGAATCCCAAAATTCATGTTTTATCCCCTTCCACTAATCTCCACGACTTCTCCTTTTTACCACAGCCCCTCCTAGTTCCCCTCTACCTCTGGTGTGCTTCCCTGCCCGAGAGGCATGATTAAGGGGGGCAGGGATCCATTTTTTCCTCTCTGGACAGCTGCATTTCTCCCCTTTTCTCACCTCTCTCTCACTCCTGCCAGGTCCCAGAGCATCCAAGGCCTCCTCCCCCTTGTTTATTCTTCCTGCAGCCACTAGACACAAGTGGGCGCGTGAGGACGCGAGGAAAAGCCGCGGATGCCGGCCATTTGCGCGCTCTGGAGCACGTCAGCGTGCTCCCGACCGTTGACGCCGCGTCCCCCGACCACCTCGAGCCTCCCCCGCGCGCCTGCCGATGCGCCTCGGCGTACGCAACACACTACGCGGTCGGCCCCCTCCTCTCTCCTCCTCCCCGCGCCTCCGCGCTAGCAAACAGAGGCCGCCCGAGCGCGCCAATTGTGCGGCTCACACGCGCGCGCCTCTGACCTCTCCCCGCTCCATCTCTCTCTTCCTGGCACCCTACACGACTCCCACGAGCGCCGCAGACAGCCCCGAGCCTCCTCCCATGGCCACCACGGCCATTTCCGCAGGCACCCGTAGGCCCCGTCCACGGTGAGCTACGAACCGGCTACTTAAAGCCGTCCCAGGACCTCCTCTCCACTCCGTTTGCTCCCCCTCTCCCCTAGAGCCCCTCTGGACCAACCCACACCCCTCCTCGTGCCCTCCTTGCATCTCCATGGCCGGAGCAATGCCGCCGGCCTCCGCCTAAATTCGCGCCACTTAGTGCCCCTCCTCCCGACCTCTTTGTTCCAGAGCAGCACCAGCACCACCGCCAACTCTCCCCGCACCTCATTCCTTCCTCCCCGTGCCTGCCTCACCGTCCCCAAATCTCACCGCCGGTCTCGTCCGCCGCGGCCAGCACCCTGCTCAGCCCGGTGCCCCGGGGAGACGGTGCCACCCACGGTTGGATGCGGCATGGCCTCCTGAGCGCTCCGGTACTCCGGGCGTCGCCGGAGGTGGCCGGTACCGTCAGGGAGAGCGCCCGCACCATCCGGCCTCGCCTCCTCTGTCTCCCGACGCGCCCGCGCGGGAGGTTGGGGATGAACCCGACAGATGGGCCCCATGCGTCGGCGACCCAGCAGCTGGGCCCTGCCCGTTTAAGTCGAAACGGGCTCTGCCGCTACCGCCTTCGCTCGGGGAAGGCGTCTTCCCGGGAATGCGCCTTCGACGTCGCCCCTAGCACCGCGCAGCTGAGCCGCTGGGCCGGCCCACTGCTATCCTTCGCCTGGTGCGCAGGATAAGGGTAATGCCCCATATTTCTTTTTATTCTTTTCCAATGAGTTTCTAAAATCCATAAATAATTCAAATTAACTCCAAATTTGATGATTCAAATTTCTAGTAGTTCCTAAAATCATTCCCTATCACATGGTGCTATTTGCACATTTTTCCAGAATCATTTCCTTCACAAATATTTATCAAATCCTGTTTTTCCATTTCTGTGATGAACTTTAGAAAATCACAGAGAGCTCAAAATTGATCCAAATGCCATGATTCAAATTCCTAGATGATTCTAAGTTCATAACTTAGTTTATGAACATTTTTATTAATACTTTCTGTACCCCACAATATAATGAGCCATTTCTTCATATTTGTCAACTTTGCAAATTCATAGGGAATTCATTTGAACTCCAAATCCAATGAAACCAATTCCTGGATGCTTCTAAAATCATCCTTTGTTAAGTGGGTGCATTTGCTCATTTTTCAAAAATATATTTCTGTACACTTCTTACAAATCCATAAACCCCTTGATTCCATCATATTGAAATGTTCAGAGATGTCCATTGATCAAATCCTAATGAAACCACTTTGGTCATCCCTCATATGACCAGAGGTATCCCAGAAAAGTCCAACTTATATTTTTAGAGCAGTTTTATTTCCTGCCTTGTTGTGTTGCTTACTATGGTTGCTTTCAACGATAGTTGACGAAGTAGACGCAATGCTCGGAGTTGGACCAGAGATATTTGAAGACCTCGAAGACTTTGTTAAACAGGCAAGCAGCCCTTTGACCATGTCTATGAAACCCTTTTTATGCATGTCATATAGCTCTTTATTATTGTTGCATCGAAATCATGATGAGATGGTGAACCACGTGGGTTGGTTGCCTCGGTTACTTCCTCGTTGATACTTGCATTGTGCATGGCCCTACCTTCTTATGAGGGTTATGCCGGTGGGAGTAGATAGGATGCTAAAGCAGATGCTACGCAAAAAGGGACGGGTATGTGCATGATGAAGGAGGCAAAGTATTTTTCAAAGGACTTTTTGAAAACCCCGTCGGGTGCCACTTATGCCCGAGGGAGATGATGAGATGGGTAACCACTTGATAACGAAGTTGTGTACCAAGGAAAGTGTGTGTTGTTTTCAAAACGGATTGGTCGAAGTTGCGACCGTTATTCCAACCTTACATGCGCAACCACTCTACCCTTATATGGGAAAGGGCATTATTGAGTACCTAGACCGATACTAGCTTGGAGCCCTCATTACTAGTGACGGGGGAGAGTTGGTGCTCTCTCTCGGGATGGGGTCGTGCCAGGTAGGGCGACCAAGAACATTTTTATGGGGCACCGGACACACCGTTGGTACCCCGTGCCAGTGGTATGTGATGAATATGGGTGCAAGGCTCCACGAAAATGTTATGTGAAATGTTGGGCACGGGGGTCACTGCCAATCGAGTGGACTCCATGTTAGTGTCGTCTAGGGGAAGGTAGTGATCGGGTGCTTACCCCGGGTACTTGAGGTACCGCTGGTCGTGGCTGACACGGAAGTTCCCCGGATCTTGTGGGTACAGTGTGCAACCTCTGCAGAGTGTAAAACTATTCGAATAGTCGTGTCCATGATCAAGGACAGTTGGCTAACCGCTCTTGGGCTACGTCCACTTGTTTACAAACCAAGTGTGTGTGTTGATAAAATGACCTGGGTCAAGTCAAGGGACTTGACATGATTGAGATGGGTTGGTGCCCACTCTATTTATCTTAGATGGGTTGGTGCCCACTCTATTTATGTTGATATCTGTAACCAGTCCTCATGGTTACTTGAATTCTCTTGATGCATGCCTTACAAAGTTGTTGAATATGTCATTGCACTCAAAACTAGCTTTCTGCAAAAATTTACCTATATCATGCATTGTTGTATCTTGAACCAAAACATGGGTTGCTTGCGAGTACATTCAAAGTACTCATTGGCTTGCCACTGGTTATTTTATTGGCCAGGCATGAAAGAACAGGATATGATGAAGAGTACTTCGGTGACGAACATGCGAGCTAGGACGCTTCCCAGTCAGAATGCCTGTAGGGTTAAGGCAGATGGCATGGGTCCAAGTTATCGACAAAGATTTCCGCTGCGATGTTATACTCAAGACTCGACCATAATGGTCCTACTTGTGTAATACGGTATGTATGGATGTAAGACTCTTGTTATTTGGCTTCTGTGTGTTCAGTGAGCATTGATGTCTGGGATCACTGTACACGTGCATTCGGTGATCACGACTTATGAGTCGGGGTCCCCACAGGTTTCATAGTCTATCTGATTCCGTGAGCTTTCGATTCTCGTCATTCTCGTCGTTCCTCTCTTCTTCTTGAGTGCTCTCGATTCTTTGATTCTTCTCTTGAGTTCTTGCTTCACCTCATCCCTTTTTCTCTTCCGTCTCGGTCCTAAGATCTCGGGACGAGATCTCTTGTTAGTGGAGGAGTGTTGTAACACCCCGGATTCGTTGCGCCAGGTGTCCGCCAGTTATTCACCTAGTTGCCTTGTCATTTGCTTGCGTGTTGCATTTTATCATGTCATCATGTTCATTGCATTGCATACGTGTTCGTCTCATGCATCCGAGCATTTTCCACGTTGTCCGTTTTGCAATCCGGCACTCCTATGTCATCTAGCGTCCCCCTTTTTGTCTCCTATTGTGAGCGGGTGTTAAACTTTCTCGGAATGGACCGTGATTTTCCAAGCGACCTTGGTAGACCACCGGTAGACCGCCTGTCAAGTATCGTGCCATTTGGAGGTCGTTTGATACTCCTACGGTTAACCGGGTAACCGTAAAAGCCATCTTTGTGTTGCAGCCCAACACCCCCCAAAGTGGCCCAAAACCATCCAAACCCCATCCATGCTCTCGGTCGTTCGATCACGATCGTGTGGGCGAAAACAGTGCCTCATTTGGAGTCTCCTAGCTCCCTCTATCTATAAATTAGTCCCCTCCCTCCGAAATTCGCGGATGAATCCCCCCGAAACCCTAGCCCCGCTCCTCTCGCCCGCCGGAGACGTCTGATCCGTGTTGGACATGTCCACCGCCGCGCCCCGTCCACTCGCGCGCCGCCACCTGTCCCGCCGCCGTTCCCCACCGCGCGGCCCGGGGAAGCCCATCGCGGGCCTGCCCGGGCCCAGATCCGCCGCTGCCGCCCGGGGCCGTGCCCGCGCCGCCGTGCTCGTTCCGT